>NC_051275.1:35250632-35273132 GCF_015220745.1 Sebastes umbrosus
CGCGCGCGTGCGTGTGCGTGTGTGTGTGTGTCTCTATTTGTGTGTGTCAGCCTGCCCTGATTGGCTAATGTGAATCACCTGTCTGTCTAGCTGCAATCAAAGGTTGCCGTGGTGATGGCCACTGTCCTCAGTAATACAGCTTATCATACGAATGAACCAGAGACATACATGTCAAAGAACTGCTTCTCAGACAAAAAACGTGACTCCTATTGCTTCGATGTTTTACATGAGGAGTAAGGACTCTCTGATGAACATATGGTGCGAAATTTGTGTGTGTAGCATCAAAAATGTGACCACGGGAGCAGTTTAGAAAACTGGCAACTTTTGCTCTGATCCAAAAAGTGAGGCCAAAGTTACCATGGGTCTCTATGGGGCTGATGCTTGGATTTTGTGTCACTCCCAGGCATTTATCACCAAATGTGTAAGTCCGACTGATTCCATGGTAATATGTCTGCGACCAGCACAAGATTTCCTACAATTTGATCTAAATTTTATCTATAAAGAGTGCAAATTGTGGGCGTTGGAGCAATTTGTTCGGAACATTTTCAAAAGATTTTAAAGCTCTCCTCCACTCTAGCTGTGATGTCACGCACTCTAGCTTTGAACATTCCGTCCAATACACACCCATTACAAAATCTGAAACGGTCTGAAAATTTCACTAAACGTAAACTGCGATTACGTGAAAACCGTGACAGCTATTAAAATGCCCATTTGGCCCAATAAAGTCCCAAGTCTCGTGACCCGTTTAAACTTTTAATAATTTTTCTATGTTGAAGTATGGTGAATCTGTAAGGCCCCAAAGAGGAGTGTTTTTTAGCTCTTTACATTGATTTCCCATTGTTTTCTATGGGAAAATAAATCGCACTTACAGCTTCAGCTGAAACATACGGTTAGCTCGTAGGCTAATAGCAAACATTCCAGTAGCTAACGTTAGCTTGCAAGTAGCCCCATTTGAGACAGTGGTTAGCTATCTAGCTAGCTATAGCATATAGCATACTCACCGGGGATTTCTGTCCACTTGTTCCTCAACAGTTTTTCTTCTTGTACATTTCCCCCAGGAGCAGGAAGTGACATCATCTCTAAAGGAATCTAGTTGTAGTCTTTAAATAGTGACCCTGAAAGATCTCCAGTCTTATTATAGTCTGAGACTAAAAACTCTGAGACTGAAGACACGTTGTCTTTAGATGCGAGACGAGGTCAGACTCAAGTCTTCTAAAAGTTTTGTTCTGACATTTAACATTAAAACATGTGTTTGGTTTTTTCCTCTCTGTGTGCAGGAAGAAGCACGTGTCGGCCATCTTGAACATCCGTGGGATGACTCGGCAGGCGGAGCGCCAGGAGATCCTCAACATCGTCAAAGACATCGAGAGCAGCGACGCCGGCGGTGGCGGTGGCAGCGGCAGCGGCAGCGGCGTCACCTCGGCCCGGCTGACCCGGGACCGCGCCCTCTTCTCCGAGGTTCCCGTCACCTCCGAGGTCCACTGCCTGAATGTGGGCCTGAGCCGCATCGCCCTCACCGCCTCGTCCTGCTTGTCCACGCTGCGGCCGCGCCCGCGCAAAACCAGGACGCCCGTCCAGGAAAACCCCGACGATGTTCTCTGAAGCGCCGGCGCCACCGGAGCGGCTGTTTGAGTCACAGCGAGCCGTGAGACGTGAGATCCACCAGAGACGTGTCTTTTCTCTCCGGAGACGTTGAGACGAACATCAGATCAACGTTTAATCATTTCAGTTTCATTAAAAACTGTGTGAACGTTTGACTTCCTGCGAGGAGACGACAGACGTCCCTGGTGGACGAAGAGCAGCCCTGATTAGAGGACGGAGGATGAGTGGATTATTATTAATCAGTTAATTATAATCACAACAAACTCTTAACTTCACCTCCAGCTGAGAAAAGATTCAACTCTCTTTACTGAAACAAATCGATTTGAAATCAGAAAAATCTGTTAAATATAAAAATGCACTCTACGGAAGCCCTGACAGGCACAAAAAAACAACAGATCTGGTGATCCATTTTATTAATTTATTTACACTATGGTTATATATTGTATCTGTTTGATGCACTTATTTTTTTATATTTATTATTTATTTGTATTTATTAGGGTTGTCAAAGTTAACATGATAACGCAAAGTCTTTTTAACGGCACTAATTTCTTTAACGCTTTAACGCAGCTTGAGATTTTTAGGTTGTAGCGGCGCAGTTTTAAGGACAGAGGGAATAACAAAATCATACAAAAAATATTAGTAAAACATAAAAAATAAATCAGTAGATTATCCCAAAAAATAGTTAAAATATCGATGAAAATAGTTTAAATATCCCAAAAATATTAGTAAAATAGCAAAAACATATTAGCAAAGGGTCAGACAAAAATTTGTAAAACGTCCAAAATGTTATGAGAAAATATCCCCAAAAAATATTAAAATAGCAGAAACATTCAGTTTGAGAGTGAAGATACTGGTATCATATGAAACAGTTTTTTGACTGTAGTGAAAATGTTGTTTTTGAAAGGCTAAACGCCAACAAATATGGACTGAAGCGGGATATTTCGTGAGATAAAAACTAGGGGTGTCAAAGTTAACATGATAAGATACTGGTATCATATGAAACTATAAAACCTAATGAATCCATCGGTACCAACCATGTCAGACTAGCTGGTCATGAAGGAGGTTAAATAACGCTCCAAACTTACACTAAATGTTGGCGAGGAAAAACTGTCATGGTCATTTCCAAAGGGGTCCCTTGACCTCTGACCTCCAGATCAGTGAATGTAAATGGGTTCTATGGGTACCCACGAGTCTCCCCTTTACAGACATGCCCACTTTATGATAATCACATGCAGTTTGCATCATAAATAGGTTCTTAAAAAATGTGTTAGTAAAGTTATATAAATTCAAATCAAATCAAATCAATTTATTTTTGTGTAGCGTCAAATCACAACAGAAGTTATCTCAAGACGCTTTATATATAGAGCAGGTCTATGACCGTACACCAGAGTTTTGAGACCCAACAGGATCCACCAAGCGCACTGTGGCCAGGAACAACTCCCCGATTACTGGGAAGAAACCTGGAGCAGAACCGGGCGCAGGGCGGGCGGCCATCTGCCGAGACCGACGGGGGGGATAGATAGATAGATAGAGAGTGAGAGAGAGAGAGAGAGAGAGAGAGAGAGAGAGATAGCTAGCGAAGCAGCCACAATAGTAGCCTAGCAAATTAAATCTCACCTGGAAGAAAACAGGAATTCATTTAGTCCCATTTAGAACAGGAGGTAGTGTTGTTCCAGCCAGTGGTGCACTTCAGCCTCCTGAGGCCAAAATGAGAATTACAGCAACAAACAAATACCTGACAAAACCGTTTTCACCTGTTTCACACATGAAAAAATATTAAATAACTTAAAATGATGATCCTGGTAAAACGTTTTTTCTTTTTTAGAAAACAATTTAAATCAGAATCAGAAATACTTAAATTAATTAGATTTAATTAAATTAGGACATTATTAGTTGTTCTTATAAATTATATATAAAGCTTAAAGAAATATAAGAAAAATATAAATAAAGTAGTTTGTAACATGTAAAGTATGCACATAATGCTTTGATATATACCACAATATATATAAATAAATATAAGAAATATGTAACAAAATATGTGCATCAAACACAGAATATACTGTATAACCACAGAGTAAATAAATAAATAAATGAAATAGATTCCGTACTTTTCTTCTTCTCGTGTTTCAGATTTAAAATCATTTCTTTAGATTTAAACGTCTCGTGTGATTCGGGCCGACTTCCTGTTCTGTAGCTGCATCTCTGTTGGACTTCAGGACGACGTGTCCTGCAGGACTTCTGGACTTAAAAACGCCTCGTAGAGGATCAGTAAAAGGGAACCAGTTCTCTGGAGCGAACCGGACTCTGGACCGAACCGGACTCTGGACCGAGCCGGACTCTGGACCGGGCCGGACTCTGGACCGAACCGGACTCTGGACCGAGCCGAACTCTGGACCAAACCGAACTCTGGACCGAGCCGAACTCTGGACCAAACCAGACTCTGGACCGAGCCGAATTCTGGACCGAGCCGGACTCTGGACCGAACCGGACTGAGTTAAACACGGTTCAGACCATCAGGACCTCTGACTCCGGTTCAGTCTGGATCAATAAACTGGAACCTGGACTCAGAACCAGCAGCTGTGGATCAGGTGACCTCAGGATCTCAGGCTTGGTTTCAGATGAAATTCAGGATTTGTTTTGGGGGTTTCTGACCCCTCAGAGATATGGAGGACAGGACCTGCCAAAATCAAAAATAAATAAATTACTTGATAAATAAATAAATATGCCTTTAAATGTACCAAAAAAATGTAGGCATTAATTAATTGATCAAATATGTCACATATTGATATTTCTGCTTTAATTTGCTTCTTTATTTATTTAACTTTGTATTAATTACCCTTTCTATCTACTCTATTAAATTTTTGCTTTTATATATTTCTTTTTTTTAACTTTTAAATTAATTTATTTATTTTTGCATTTTTTTATGTATTTTAAATTCATTTCAACATATATTTATTCAGTATTAAATTGCGGAAATAAATACATAAATAAATACAATTTAACAATGAAAGAATGAATGCAATTTAAAAATAAATGTAAAATAAATACAATATAAATGCAAAAACTAACAAAATAATAATTAATAAAAATTATTTATTTTAAATGTATTTCAAAATCTCCATTCATTATTAAATTGTAGAAATAAATGAATAAAAACATAAATAAAATCATACAATTTAATAATGAATAGATACATTTAAAAATGAATTTAAAATAAATAAATAAATAAATTGACAAATAAATAAATTTAAAAGTTAATAAAATAAACATATTTATAATTTATTTGAAAATATTTATTCATTATTTCATTGCACAGATAAATGAATACAAACATAAATAAATCATACAATTTAAAAATGAATAAATACATTTAAAAATAAATAAGTAAATAAATAAATTGAATAAATAAATAAATGAAAGGGAAATTTAAATAGGAGATTAGATAGATAGGAGAATTAATACAAAGTTAAATAAATAAAGAATCAAATTAAAACCGAAATATATATTTATGATACATTTTTTCAATTAATGCATTTATTTTTTATATTATTTGTGATACATTAATGGACTATTTCTTTATATATCGAGACATTTATTTATTCATTTATTCATTTCAGATTTTGGCAGGTTCCGTCCTCCATACAGGGGATCTTGTTTAAACTCTTACAGTAATTCAGGAGTTTAGTTTTTAATCCCAGGACACAGGAACTGGAGAGTTTTATCGTTTTTATTGTTGCACGTGATAAAAGAAAAAAAAAAGACATGTTTTAATCGAAGGTACGAGACGATGATCTGAGTGACGACGTATTTAAAGTCCTGATTATAGTTCGAGCTCTTTGGTGTGATGAGGTTTATTATAATTTAATACTCACTTCTACGACATAATATTGATTTAAAGTGTTAAATGTAGAGCAATAAAAGGAGAGGTCTCACTCTGTTGACGTTTGAAAGGCAGAACTACAGACCGTTGAGATTAAACGTCATATTTTAATAGTTTATTCTGCGTTTCTTCACTTCCACATTTAATGGTTTTAACCCATTAAACACAAATAACATTTAAATTCCCTGCTGATCATTTTCAGAACCATCCATCAGTTTGTTTTATTGATTATTGATTATTGATGATCTTCTTTCCAGACATATCTCAGTGGTGCGTTCAAGGACACTCTGATGATGATGTGATGAAATCAAACAAAGAAAAAGTTAATGTGATTTTAAAGTGACTGCAGCAAGTGTGAAGACTCCAACAGCTGACTAACACTTCCTGTCAACCCTTTCAAAATAAGAAAGTGTATTTACAGGCTGTAACTACCGGAGAGAAGCGAACACACACGTCACTCTTTACTCTCTTTGTTTTTATTATTTCTCCATTTTTCAGCTTCAGATCTGAAACTGAGTTTTATTCCTCTCGTGTCTCGTGTAAATGTGGATATATGAAATGAATCCTTCTGTACAGAAATCAGCTTTTAATGACAATAAAACCGATCAGATCACTGACTGTTGTTCTTTTAAACATCCGTCCGTCTCTCCTGCAGGATTTCATCTGGATGTTTTATAGTCTGTCATGATGTTGGTGTTTTTATGGAGCATCTCAATTATTTTAATATTGTGTAGTTTTAATTTTATTTTAGTTTAACTTGAGTTTTGTGGGTTGTTTTTTTTATAGCAGATCAAAATAAAAATAAATAATATATATATATATATGAATAAAAATAAATATAATCCATATTATTATAATTAATTAATTAATTAATATGCTATTAAATGTACCAAAAATATTAAAAATAAAAGAAGTAATTAATTAATTGATAAAATGATGAATTTATATTTCTGTTTTAATTTGCTTCTTTATTTATTTGCCTTTGTATTAATTTAAGTGTCTACTCTCTTATTTAATTTTCCCTATTATTTATTTATTTTATTTAAATTTAAACTTTTAAATGTATTTATTTATTTTTGCATTTTTTTATTTATTTCAAATTTATATCAACGTTTATTCATTCATTATTAAATTGCAGAAATGAATAAATTCATAAATATATACAATTTAATAATGAATAAATACGTTCAAAAATGAATTTAACATAAATTAAAAAATCAATAAATAAATACATTTAAAGTTAAAATGAATAAATAAATGTAAAGTTAAAATAAATCAATATATTTAAAGTTAAAATAAATAAATAAATACATTTAAAGTTAAAATAAATAAATACATTTAAAGTTAAAATAAATAAATAAATTTAAAATAAATAAATAAATACATTTAAGGTCAAAATAAATAAATAAATACATTTAAAGTTAAAATAAATAAATAAATAAAAGGAAAAATTAAAGAGTATATAGATAAATAAATAATTAAATAATTAAATTAAAGCAAAAATATCCATATATATCACATTTTTTCAATTAATTAATACCTATATTTATTTTAATATTATTTTGATACATTTAATGGCATATTTATTTATTTATTGAGTAATTTATTTATTTATTCTTGATGAAGCTGAATAAATAAAATCATATATGTTTTAACACTTCCGACCTGAACGAAGCATCACATTTATGCTGATATCTTAATTATAATTATATTTTACTTTATTAATAATAATAATAATAATAATAATAATAATAAACATCTGCCCAAAACAGCCTTTTGTCCATTAATGTGTCTTTGTAAAATAAATATATTTAATACATTTAAAAAATAAAAGCACTTATTTTTTAACTCTTCCGTCCTGAACGAAGCAGCACATTTATTTTGAAGGCGGTGAGCAGCGGAAGTGTGCGTTTGTTGTTTCCGGTGGTTGTGTGTTGTGTGTTCGTCGGGTCTCGGCTCGGCTCGGCTCCGCTCGGCTCCGCTCGGCTCGGCTCGGCTCAGACCGGAGAGCAGCAGCAGCAGCAGCAGCAGAGAGGTAGCGGTAGTGAAGCTGTGTGGAGGGAAGATGGCGGCTCCTGCTCTCTCCAGCGGGAACAGCCCGACCAGCAGCGGGAGGATCCCTCACAGCGGAGGAGGGGGAGGAGGAGGAGGAGGAGGAGGACCGGAGCTGGACTTCAGGTCGGCGGCCCGCATGGAGGACCTGAACCGGCTCATCCAGGAGTTCAGCAAACACGACCAGCGGGAGTACGACGACCAGCGAGCTCTGGAGATCCACACGGCCAAAGACTTCATCTTCTCCATGCTGGGTGAGCAACAACCACCACAACCACATCAGCTACACCACCAGCTACACCATCAGATACACCACCAGCTACACCACCACAACAACCACAACAACCACATCAGCTACACCACCAGCTACACCATCAGATACACCACCAGCTACACCACCACAACAACCACCACAACCACATCAGCTACACCACCAGCTACACCATCAGATACACCACCAGCTACACCACCACAACAACCACAACAACCACCACATCAGCTACACCACCACCACAACAACCACAACAACCACCACATCAGCTACACCACCAGCTACACCACCACAACAACAACCACCACCACAACCACATCAGCTACACCACCAGATACACCATCAGATACACCATCACTACACCATCAGCTACACCACCAGCTACACCACCACAACAACCACCACATCAGATACACCACCAGCTACACCACCACAACAACCACAACAACCACCACATCAGCTACACCACCACCACAACAACCACAACAACCACCACATCAGCTACACCACCAGCTACACCACCACAACAACAACCACCACCACAACCACATCAGCTACACCACCAGATACACCATCAGATACACCATCACTACACCATCAGCTACACCACCAGCTACACCACCACAACAACCACCACATCAGATACACCACCAGCTACACCACCACAACAACCACAACAACCACCACATCAGCTACACCACCAGATACACCATCAGATACACCATCACTACACCATCAGCTACACCACCAGATACACCACCACAACAACAACCACCACAACAACCACCACCACAACCACATCAGCTACACCACCAGATACACCATCACTACACCACCAGATACACCACCACAACAACAACAACCACCACCACAACCACATCAGCTACACCACCACTACACCACCACTACACCACAACAACCACATCAGCTACACCATCAGCTACATCATCACTACACCATCAGATACACCACCACTACACCACCACTACACCACCACATCAGATACACCACCAGCTACACAACCACAACAACCACCACATCAGCTACACCACCAGATACACCATCAGATACACCATCACTACACCATCAGCTACACCACCAGATACACCACCACAACAACAACAACCACCACAACAACCACCACCACAACCACATCAGCTACACCACCACTACACCACCACTACACCACAACAACCACATCAGCTACACCATCAGCTACACCATCAGCTACACCATCAGCTACACCATCACTACACCATCAGATACACCACCACTACACCACCACTACACCACAACCACCACATCAGCTACACCAGCAGCTACACCATCAGCTACACCATCAGCTACACCACAACAACCACATCAGCTACACCACCAGCTACACCATCAGATACACCATCAGCTACACCACAACCACCACATCAGCTACACCATCATTACACCACAACAACCACATCAGCTACACCATCAGATACACCATCACCACAACAACAACCACCACAACAACCACATCAGCTACACCACCAGATACACCACCACAACAACAACCACCACCACAACCACATCAGCTACACCACCAGATACACCATCAGATACACCATCACTACACCATCAGCTACACCACCAGCTACACCACCACAACAACCACAACAACCACCACATCAGATACACCACCAGCTACACCACCACAACAACCACAACAACCACCACATCAGCTACACCACCAGATACACCATCAGATACACCATCACTACACCATCAGCTACACCACCAGATACACCACCACAACAACAACCACCACAACAACCACCACCACAACCACATCAGCTACACCACCAGATACACCATCAGATACACCATCAGATACACCATCACTACACCATCAGCTACACCACCAGATACACCACCACAACAACAACCACCACAACAACCACCACCACAACCACATCAGCTACACCACCACTACACCACCACTACACCACAACCACCACATCAGCTACACCATCAGCTACACCATCAGCTACACCATCACTACACCATCAGATACACCACCACTACACCACCACATCAGATACACCACCAGCTACACCACCACAACAACCACAACAACCACCATATCAGCTACACCACCAGATACACCATCAGATACACCATCACTACACCATCAGCTACACCACCAGATACACCACCACAACAACAACCACCACAACAACCACCACCACAACCACATCAGCTACACCACCAGCTACACCACCACTACACCACCACTACACCACAACAACCACATCAGCTACACCATCAGCTACACCATCAGCTACACCATCAACTACACCATCAGATACACCACCACTACACCACAACCACCACATCAGCTACACCAGCAGCTACACCATCAGCTACACCATCAGCTACACCACAACAACCACATCAGCTACACCACCAGCTACACCATCAGATACACCATCAGATACACCATCAGCTACACCACAACCACCACATCAGCTACACCATCATTACACCACAACAACCACATCAGCTACACCACCAGCTACACCATCAGATACACCATCACCACAACAACAACCACCACAACAACCACATCAGCTACACCACCAGCTACACCATCAGATACACCACCATCAGCTACACCATCAGCTACACCACCATCAGCTACACCACCAGCTACACCACCAGCTACACCACCACAACAACAACATCAGCTACACCATCACTACACCATCAGCTACACCACCACAACAACAACCACCACAACAACCACATCAGCTACACCACCAGCTACACCATCAGCTACACCATCAGCTACACCACCACAACAACAAACCACATCAGCTACACCACCACTACTACACCACCACAACACTACACCACTAGTTAACCGGCTCCACGGTAAACCGGCCCTGAACCCCTCCACCCTGAACCCCAATACCCTCCACCCTGAACCCCAATACCCTCCACCCTGATTCCCGATACCCTCCACCCTGAACCCCGGTACCCTCCACCCTGAACCCCAATACCCTCCACCCTGATTCCCGATACACTCCACCCTAATCCCCGATACCCTCCTCCCTGAACCCCGATACCCTCCACCCTAATCCCCGATACTCTCCACCCTGAACCCCGGTACCCTCCACCCTGAACCCCAGTACCTGCCACCCTGAACCCCAGTACCCGCCACCCTGAACCCCGGTACCCTCCACCCTGAACCCCAATACCCTCCACCCTAATCCCCGATACCCTCCACCCTGAACCCCGATACCTGCCACCCTGAACCCTGGTACCCTCCACCCTGAACCCCAATACCCTCCACCCTGATTCCCGATACACTCCACCCTAATCCCCGATACCCTCCACCCTGAACCCCAATACCCTCCACCCTAATCCCCGATACCCTCCACCCTGAACCCCGATACCCGCCACCCTGAACCCCGGTACCCTCCACCCTGAACCCCAGTACCCTCCACCCTGAACCCCAGTACCCCCCTCCACCCTGAACCCCGGTACCCTCCACCCTGAACCCCGGTACCCCCCTCCACCCTGAACCCCAGTACCCCCCTCCACCCTGAACCCCGGTACCCTCCACCCTGAGAAATATTAGTAAAACAGCAGAAAAATACTAGTAAAGTATAAAAATATTTAAATATCCCAAAAAATATTAGTAAAATATTCTTGAA
The DNA here is from genome assembly GCF_015220745.1 of Sebastes umbrosus. NCBI lineage: Eukaryota > Metazoa > Chordata > Actinopteri > Perciformes > Sebastidae > Sebastes > Sebastes umbrosus. Next base: position 35,262,130 of record NC_051275.1, read on the forward strand.
TTATAAGTAAAATATTAAGAAATTCTCAGACAAAAATTTGTAAAATATGCTTAAATATTCGTAAAATATCCCAAAACTAATTAAAAGTATCTCCACCTTTACCAGCTGCAACAGTAAACTGATGAACAAATAAAATATCCCAAAAATATTAGAAAAATATAAAAATTTGTAAAATATTGTAAAAAAAATAAAATACATTAATAAAATATTAATTAAGTATCAATCTTTCTTTTTTAAATATCCAAAATAACATCAATAAAATGTCCTATGAATTATCAGACAAAAATTTGTATAATATACGAAAAATATGAATAGATTATCAGACAAAAATATGTAAAAATGAATTCTTAAAATATCCAAAAGAATAATTAAAATAAGCTCCACCTTTACCAGCTGCAACATTAAAGTGATATTTACATTTACTTTTTATATTATCATTGCTACATTTAATGACATATATATTTTTTGGTCGAGTCATTTATTTATTCATTTATTTTTGATTTTGGCAGGTTCTGTCCTCCATACACTCGTAGCCTCCTGATTCTAATGGTGATAAAGTCAGACGTGATCATCAGGAAGCCTCGCTGCGTCAATGATGTTTCAGACAGAGTGTGTTCTGACAGAGTGAGGTCACTCCTCTGGTTCAATCAGACATCAGAACTGTGTCCATAGCAACGGTCTGCTATACGTAGCAACGGTCTGCTATACGTAGCAACGGTCTGCTATACGTAGCAACGGTCTGCTATACGTAGCAACGGTCTGTTACACGTAGCAACGGTCTTTTACATGTAGCAACGGTCTGTTTTACGTAGCAACGGTCAGCTATACGTAGCAACGGTCTGCTATACGTAGCAACGGTCTGTTATTCGTAGCAACGGTCTGTTACACGTAGCAACGGTCTGCTATACGTAGTAACGGTCTGTTTTACGTAGCAACGGTCTGCTATACGTAGCAACGATCTGTTTTACGTAGCAACGGTCTGCTATACGTAGCAACGGTCTGCTATATGTAGCAACGGTCTGCTATACGTAGCAACGGTCTGTTTTACGTAGCAACGGTTTGTTATACAGATATTACAGAACTCAGCACGCCATGATTGACCAATCAGAATGGAGTATTCAACACAGCCGTGTAATAATGTGATGTAATGTGTAGCCGTGGTGGATTATTGTCGGTGACGGTCAGCTCACAGCAGCAGCAGGACAGAGAGTTCAGACTGTCTCTGAGAGACAAACAGAGTCCGTCCTCTACAGCTCAGGAATGCAGCCGTCAGCCAGGAAGTGTGTGTGTGTCCTTTCATATTAAAGGTTCAGCAGGGCGGAAAACTAGTCCAGACCGATCCAGTCCAACTGTTAAAGGAGGGTGAACACAATAAAACCAGTCTCCAAACTGACCCTGAAGGGGACCGCTCTCTGGTGGCTTCGCATTGCTTCATTTGATGCCTCTTCTATGGAGGACAAAACCTGCCAAAATCAAATAAATGACTCAATAAATAAATAAAATAATCCATTTAATGTACCAAAATAAATGTATGTGAGTACAGTGAGGTGAAAATTCACAATTCAGCATCAGACAATCTGAAACGTAACCGTTGTTTGAAGCCTGAACAAGTTGTCGATACACAATAAGACAATATAGCGTGCTCTGTTGCGCCCGTATGTGTATATATTGTAATGTCCGATCTGTCCTCCTCTTGTCTCTCAGGAATGGTCCAGAAGTTGGACCAGAAGCTGCCGGTGGCCAATGAGTACCTCCTCCTGTCAGGAGGCGTCCGCGAGGGCGTGGTGGACATGGACCTGGACGAGCTAAGCGTCTATGCCCGCGGCACGGACTACGACATGGACTTCACCCTGCTGGTCCCGGCGCTCAAACTCCACGACCGCAACCAGCCGGTGACCCTGGACATGAGGCACTCGGCCCTGGGCCACTCCTGGCTCAGCCTCCGCCTCTTCGATGAGGGAACCATCAACAAGTGGAAGGACTGCTGCACCATCGTCGACCACATCAACGGCACCACCAACTACTTCTTCTCCCCGACGCTCGTGGCCGACTGGTTCTACCAGTCCATCTCCCTGGTGCTGCTGGAGGTGCAGAAGAAGCCGCAGAGAGGGATGCCGAGGGTGGAGAAGGTGGAGAGGAACGGCACCATCATCTCCGTCATCCTGGGCGTCGGCAGCAGCCGGATGCTCTACGACATCGTCCCCGTGGTGTCCTTCAAGGGCTGGCCGGCCGTCGCTCAGAGCTGGCTGATGGAGAACCACTTCTGGGACGGGAAGATCACCGAGGAGGAGGTGATCAGCGGCTTCTACCTCGTCCCCGCCTGCTCTTACAAAGGCCGCAAGGAGAACGAGTGGCGCCTGTCATTCGCCCGCAGCGAGGTGCAGCTGAAGAAGTGCATCTCAACCAGCCTGATGCAGGCGTACCAGGCCTGTAAAGCCATCATCATCAAGCTGCTGTCTCGGCCCAAAGCCATCAGCCCTTACCACCTCCGCAGCATCATGCTGTGGGCCTGCGACCGCCTCCCCACCAACTACCTGGGCCAGGACGACTTCTCCGCCCACTTCCTGCTGGGCCTGATCGACGACCTGCAGCACTGCCTCGTCAACAAGATGTGTCCCAACTACTTCATCCCGCAGTGCAACATGCTGGAGCACCTGTCGGACGAGACGGCCGTGCTGCACGCCCGCAAACTCTCCTCGGTGCGCTCCGACCCGGCCGAGCACCTCCGCACCACCATCGAGCACGCCAAGGCCGCCAACAGGTTGACGGTGGAACTGCAGTGGCGAGGCAGCGCCAACAACCTGCCGTCGCCGCAGTCCGACGCCGGCGGAGAGAATCAGCCGGACGACCGGCTGGCCAAGAAGCTCCAGCAGCTGGTCACGGAGAACCCCGGGAAGTCCATCTCAGTCTTCATCAACCCGGACGACGTCACGCGACCGCACTTCCGCATTGACGACAAGTTCTTCTGAGACTCTTCCTTCTCCTCCTCCTCCTCGCCTGGTGCCCCGCCTCCTCTGAAACTTTACATTTTTTTATGTTTCTCTGCCACAGAGTGAAGTGAGGTGATCGTCTAGTTGTGTCTGCCACAAGTTTTTTATTTTTTTATTTTTATTTTTCTATTCCCCGTCCCCTCTCCTCCTCTCTCACTGTGTGCCCTGTGTTTTCTACCTGCTCAATGCCTTTTAAATAATAGACAGCTGAATAGCAGCAGGTTGTTTTTAAATCTGAAGGATGAGGCGGAAAAAAAAATCCACCTTGAGATGGAGAACAGCTGCTCTGACGTTACGCTAGTTTAATGATTATCAGGGATCCTGGAAACGAGACGGAAAAACCAACAACTCCTGAAAACGTCATCGAAGCTGGTTCAAAGTTCATCTCACTGATCCGGTTACGGGTCGAACACCAAGGTCATATTTACACTTCATAATATGACGAATTTTACTCTAAAGAACTCATATTACATATTATTAAGTTAAGCTGAAGCTGAAACACGACACTAAATATTCAAGAGATTAAATGTTTGAGCAAAGTTTTGATTCTGTATCTCGATGGACGTCCGTCTCCCATTCTCATAAATATGATGTAATGTTTCTTATTAGGGATGCACCGATACCACTTTTTTTTTTCAGACCAAGTACTTACATTTGGGTACTTGCCGATACAGAGTACCGATACGAGTACCGAAAGACCCTCGTTAAGAGCCAGCTGGAGGGTGTGAGCGCCGTGAGATGGTGACGAGAGGTTAACGTCACGCTGCTGTAAAGTGGTATCGGTGCTGTTGCATCGGAGCCGTTTTGCGAGTACGAGTACATGAGCACAGTATCGGACCCGATACCCGATACTGGTATCGGTATCGGTGCATCCCTAATGTAAATTATGAGAAAGTTTTCATAGTCATGAAAAGTTGTTCTAATAAAGGGAGAATAGTTATTAATAGTCAGAATTATGAGATTTAAAGATGGAAACTAGAGCGGAGGTCGTGAAGCAGCTTCAGCGTCGTTCTAACCCACACCGAGCCTCGAACAGCAACACGATTGTTGAACCAGACCTCGACCGTACAAGATTGTAAACACACATTCAGGAGTTGCCAGGGGATGCCGAATGGCGCGTACGGACGTCTCAAACCCAGACAGCAGAGCTCTGTCTGAAGGTGGATTTTGTCCCTCTGAAGGAATTTCTTCGTCCCGCCGGGGAGGACAATGGTACTAACGTCTTAGAAACTAACTGTAAATAGAAGAAAACACTGATGAGTGTAGACGGAGATAATAGACTGATGATGATGATGATGATGATGATGTGGACTACTTTTCGTCTAATTTTGCACAGAATGTAAAAAATCACCACTTTTCCTGTTGATGGTGGACATCGTGTTCGCCTTTAATCCTGAGATGATGAATCATATCAGTAGACCGGTGACACTGCTGAAGAATGGTCCTACTGCGCGGTTTAAATGTGTATATTAAACCAAGTACACAGTGATACTGCCGTAGTACTTCCAACAGAGGCTCTACCAAGACTTGGTAAAAGTCTTCTGGTCAACACACCAGGATGAACAGTTTGGTCTGATCTTGATTTAAAAAAAAAAATGGTGAAATGAAGGTAATTTACCCCAAAATTGTTCTGATGTTACGCCTTGTTCACACGACAGGAACCCTGATGCGGGCCAGGGTCTGGAATTAGCACCCGCCATTAGCAGCCGTTAGCAGCATAGTCCTGATCGGTTAAATACCGGAGCTACTAATGTTAACGAAGGTGCCATTGAGGTATTGTTACGAGGCGTTCAAAGTCTACTCAGGAAAAATGACTATTGGGTGAAGGTAAATTACAATGTTATCATAAATGGTGGTAAATTGTCGGTAGTGGCGGGTGAAATCATCAGGACATCCGCCACTTCGGCAGGCAGGGAAAACGCTAGAGATGGAACAGAGAACCGTAGTTGTCCGCTTTCTTGGCATCTCATGCCTCCATGACCATCGATTCCTCTTGATGCTTTCTGACAGTTACGCTGCACAATGATGCATACGCATGCTGCATCATGTTTCAGTTTGTTTGGGATCAGAGACATGGCGGAGAGAGAAAAAAGCGCTCAACAGCGTGACGCTACTACTAAACCTGAGGGGCATACCATATTTTTCCCTGATAAAACGACACTGTGAACAACAAACCTGTGTTGAAATCATCAGGAGGAGCGTTAGCTGCTAGCTGATAGCAGCCGTTAGCAGCTCAAACCTGAATGGATAAATAACGGAGATACCAACGTTAACAGAGGTGCCATTGAGTTATTATTATGAGGTGTTCAATGTCGGCTCAGGAAAAATGACTATTGGGCGAAGGTAAATTACAACGCTATCATGATTCAAATGTAATCTCGTAAAATAAAATTTTTGGTTAGAAACTTGAATAAATCCAGTTGTTTAAAGGAGATGTTTTCACATCAATATAAAATAGATATTAGAGAATTATGACCTGTCTAACTTCCTAACACCGGCTCTAAGCAGCTTGCCAAGATTTTTTATAATCAAAGCAAATATTTAAATAATCATTTGAATTGTGGGTTTTTATGCAAATAACCACTATAGATGACAATAACAAACCCACCCTGCCCCCAAAAAGCAGGGCTCCCCCAGAAGCTACGGTGTAATTTAAACACTGTAATTTAACATGTGTAAAATATACCGAACATTGAACGAAGTCCACCAGTTCCGTCACCTTGGCTAAAAAGTTGCACTCGAATGCACCGTAAAGATGACAGCCGACGGCCAGTTAGCACGTACGTTCTGCTCCTGCGTTTAGAGGAAGTAACGCTCCATGCCAGCAGGTGGCGGTAGTCTATAGTCATCATTCAGAAAGGGAAACAGGAAGAACGAGGAAGGCGGATATACCAAGCCGTTATGATTAGAGTTGTTCTGATACTGCCCAAAATTCAGGATCGGGTATCGGCGAGTGCGCCAGTCTACACACCGATCCGATACCATCATTTATTAACCCAGGAAAAAAATCAACTTGTTTAACCGGAAAGTTAGACTAATCTTGCGAAGCCTTCGCGCACCACGCGAAAGCCATGATAAGCCTAATTTTCTGGCGCGCGCACCTCGCATGGGCTTCACTACAGCGACCATAAACCAGGCTTTATACTCGCAAATCCTGAGACCCCCAAAAAAGGGAGGATTTCAAAACCAGAGCGGGGCGTCTGGAGGTCGTCCCCAAGAAATATTAGAGTTTCAGAGACTTTGTCTCCTGCACTTTAATGTTAAATATTCCCACTTTTAATTTGTCTTTTAATTCTCAGGAAAGAAAACTGAACAATTGGCCCCTCTGAACTCTGAACTCTGAACTTGCCGGCTAATATTCGTCAGTTTTCAGGCAGCGGACTCCTGTTACCGTGTGGACGAGGTGTGATCCGCCAGCATCACTGTGTACCTGCAGTTTAACACTCCGGTTAATCTGCTGCATTACGACCATCATGAGGTAGAACGAGTCACTGAATATTCCTTTAGACATGATGACATCACCGGCATCTGTGACCACGTACTCCCGTCACTTTGTGTTGATCGATAAGCTTCACCGTGTCTGTACGACCTCATGCTGTTTGTTAATGTTTCCTCTTCTGCTGCTTTATTTGTGTTCAACTCTGCTTCAACACAACCAGCTCAGGATGTAGATTTAATCCAGTAGAACTCTAAACCCTCGTCCTCGTCCTCGTCGGCCATCTTTCTGTCAACATGAAGCTCAAACTGCCGTCTGACACCGTTACAGGAAGAAGAAGAAACACTCCGACCGAGTCCTAATGTTAACTTTGATCAGTAGTTCTAACGAGGACGAACATGAAGAACCCGTACTGGCATTCAGTGAGGCTTTGATTGTGTCGAGGCATCATGGGAGTTGTAGTTCTGAGCTGGTTGACTTGAAGTCGAGTTTTTTTTTTTTTCTTCAACTGTTTCAAACATTTCCAGAAAAATGCCAAAAAAAACAAAACTGCAGTCATCCGACCGGTAACGTGACCTCCACCTGCTCATCCTCAAGTGCAATTAGTGAATATCACACATAGTACACACAGTACACACATAGTACACACACATACACATATCCTGTAGCATTAAGACTAAACACTAAGGCCCTGTTCACACCTGGCGTCAGAATGCGTCTGAGTGACCACTCACTATCGGATCGTTTGCAAAGACAAATGAGTTGATGCGTTTTTAACCGGCGGGAGGCGGCGCTGCACTTCCTGTGCCTGGTCTGTCGGAGATTAACAGAAGAAGAAGAAATCTAAACAATACTGGGCTCTTAATATGTCAGTACACACCTGGCATAAGAATGCGTCTCTACGTGCGTCTGAGTGACCACTCGTGTTCCGATCACTCAGGACGCATGTTAACACCAGGTGTGAACAGGGGCTGAAACTGGTTTTAATGGAGACACAGAGGCCCTGTTCACACCTGGCATTAAGTGGTCACTGGAGACGCATTCTAACACCAGGTGTGATCCGATCACCCAGGACTCATGTTGATACCAGGTGTGAACAGACCACAGGACACTAACCCCTCCACACACACACACACACACACTCAGAGGTTTTTCACACCATCAAAGTGCCACACACACTCCTGTAATTGACGTGTTGTTCTCCTGAGCTACGTGTCCTTTGACCTTTGACCTCTCTGTTTGTTCAGAACCTTCAACTGTGAGTTTTTATTTTCTCGGTTTCTTGCTGCTCTGCTTTGTTCTGATGACGATGGATTTCTTTATGCAATGTTGACGTGGACGGGTCGACCCTTCAGATGGCAGCTCCACCCCCCCCGTCTGTAACTCACTGTACAGTAGAGCCTTCATAAAGTCTTCAACCAGAAGTCTCGCCGTCTGTCCTCAGTGAGTTATTACAGACGAGTTCCTGGTCAACGTCATCGCAGAGACGCAGCGAGGACGCAGGAAACACGACATGTCTAGAGATGGATGTTTAATATTAGAGGGGATCACATGACCTGACCCACTCTGAGGAAATATTTATTTATGTTTAGCGACTACGCCTTAAAATGTAAAGTGATGCAAGACTTTGTTACGGCACTAAATTATTGTAACGTTATGCGACTACGGCAGGGTAAAGCTCACTAACGTCACAACAAGCAGCCGTGGAAGCTAACGTTAGCTAACGTTCGTTTGAATTTGAATCGGACACATCTGTATTATTGTATTGACTTTAGGCGTTATACTTTGAGAGGTTTAGAAGCATTTCAATGGTCACTGGTTCAGATCCACCTTTAGACACGGTATTGGGTTTAGTCTGAGTTCTCCCACAGAGGATCAATAATCCTGAACGAGTCCAGTAGACGATGTTTGATCCGTTACCGTTGGTGTCACTGAGACGGAGGGAGCTGTCGTCTGAACGGCTGCTGTCTGTCTGAACACAGTCTGTAACTACTGTTGTAAATAGCACTTGATAAAATAACTCAAACTCTTGTCTGATCGTTCCTTTGAGCCTCGGCCCACTTCACTTCTAGTCCACTTCACTTCTACTCCACTTCACTTTTAGTCCAGTCCACTTCACTCCCAGTCCACTTCACTCCCAGTCCACTTCACTTCTACTCCACTTCACTTTAAGTCCAGTCCACTTCACTCCCAGTCCACTTCACTTCTAGTCCACTTCACTCCCAGTCCACTTCACTTGTAGTCGACTTCACTCCCAGTCCACTTCACTTCTAGTCCACTTCACTTCTACTCCACTTCACTTTTAGTCCAGTCAACTTCACTCCCAGTCCACTTCACTTCTAGTCCACTTCACTCCCAGTCCACTTCACTTCTAGTCCACTTCACTTCTACTCCACTTCACTTTTAGTCCAGTCCACTTCACTCCCAGTCCACTTCACTTCTAGTCCACTGCACTCCCAGTCCACTTCACTTCTAGTCCACATCACTCCCAGTCCACTTCACTTCTAGTCCACTTCACTCCCAGTCCACTTCACTTCTAGTCCACTTCACTCCCAGTCCACTGCACTTCCAGTCCACTTCACTTCTAGTCCACTTCACGTTAGCTAACGCTGGCTAGTAAGTATAGTTGTCTTGTTTTTTTAACAATGGCTGAAGAAAATGCTAGTTCCTCTCAACATGTGCCGTCACTCTCTCTCCAGGATCACCAGAGGGAGTTGAGAGAGTTAACATGAACCAACGGGACCAGATTAGACGACCAGCGGGCCGGTGACCAGCGGGCCGGTGACCAGCAGGCCGGTGGCCAATGGCAGCGCTGTAAAGATAAATTGAGGGCGTATAAATCTGTGGATGTCTCTAGTTAACTCTCCTTCAGTAAAGTCAGTCACAAAGAGAGTCGGACGATATCAGAGGAGCGTTTCAGAGACGGAGAGAAAGGGTTGCTAATAGATTAGCATCATTTCCTCTCCGTCTCTGAAACGCTTCTCTGATATTGTAGCTCTAGAGCTCCAATCACAGTTACTCATCTCTAATGTCTGAGATCTGGATTCAGACAACAACACAGAGGACATTTAGATGTGGAGCTTTAGCCCACTGCTAGCGTTAGCCTCCAGCTAATGTTAGCCCACTGCTAGCGTTAGCCTCCAGCTAATGTTAGCCCACTGCTAGCGTTAGCCTCCAGCTAATGTTAGCCCACTGCTAGCGTTAGCCTCCAGCTAATGTTAGCTCACTGCTAGCGTTAGCCTCCAGCCTTTCCTCTGGTCAGGGTCTATGAAAGGAGGCTGGGTCTCGGGTCTCGGGGTTTAACACATGCTCAGTGTAACTGAAGCGGCGGTCGTGCGTTGCGATTGGCTCAATTTCGGTGAGGGCAGACGAGATTTTAATGCGCATGTGTTATACCCCCAAAGATATGGCGTGTGACCCAGCCTCTCTCCATAGGCCTTGCCTTTGGTTAGCCTCCAGCTAACACCGGGACCTCATCATAAACATTGTTATGAATAAACAGCTGTATTAATGGCCGTGGCCACCAGGGGGCAGAATAAACCTACAGCATCATTAGAACCTTCCTGTCTCCCTCCAGCAGCACCAGAGCTACATGATCATCATGTTTCTGTCACCTGATCAATATTAGTCTGATATTGTCCTTCAGCTGATTATCATCTGATCATTGATAATATGAACGATATTGATCAGCAGCTCTGAGAAAACAAACAATTTTTGATAAAGTGTGAATTCTTTAATCCTTCAGTTTCCTGAGGAAGCTGAATATTCCTACTGTCCAGGTTGTCTCAAACGCAGCATTCCTCTCCTTGTCTCCTTTCCTGTCCTCTGTTTCCTCCCCTTGGTCCTTCTCCTCTCCTCTTCTTCTTTCCTTGTCTCCGCTCCTTCTCTCCTCTCCTCATCTCCTCTCCTTTCCTTGTCTCCTTTCCTGTCCTCTGTTTCCTCTCCTGGTTTCCTCTCCTCATCTCCTCTCCTTCCCTTGTCTTCTCCCCTCCACTCTTCCTCCTCATGTCCTCTCCTCTCCTCATCTCCTTTCTTTTCCTTGTCTCCTTTCCTGTCCTCTGTTTCCTCTCCTTGTTTCCCCTCCTCTCCTCCCCTCTTCTCCTCTCCTCTCCTCTCCTCATTTCCTTTCCTGTACTCTGTTTCCTCTCCTCTCCTCTCCTTTCCTTGTCTCCTTTCCTGTCCTCTGTTTCCTCTCCTCCCCTCCTCCCCTCGTCTCCTCTCCTCTTCCTCGGTGGTGTTCCTCAGCTTCCTGTTGTCTCAGCAGCTGTCCTCCACCTGCTCGTCTCTCTACTTCCTGCTGTGTTTGTGTTCGTGCTCACTTCTTCCTCGTCGTCATCACAACTGTCGCCGTGCCAACCTGGAACCATCCATCAGCCTCCCGATATAAACACAGCAACATATGCTGTGATGAAGACTAGTGATGAAGACTACTGCAGTGATGAAGACTAGTGGTGAAAACTAGTGATGAAGACTAGTGATGAAGACTACTGTAGTGATGAAGACTAGTGGTGAAAACTAGTGATGAAGACTAGTGATGAAGACTAGTGTAGTGATGAAGACTATAGGTGAAAACTAGT
>NC_051275.1:35280632-35293132 GCF_015220745.1 Sebastes umbrosus
GCTAGCAGTGGGCTAACATTAGCTGGAGGCTAAACAAAGGAAAGACTGGAGGCTAACACTATTTCTGACTGACTTTACTGAAGGATAGTTAACTAGAGACATCGGTGGTCTAATCTGGTCCCGCTGGTTCATGGTAACTTGGTCAACTCCCTGGTGATCCTGGAGAGAGAGTGACGGCACATGTTGAGAGGAACTAGATTATATTCAGCCATTAAAAAAAAACAAGACAACAATACTTGCTAGCCAGCGTTAGCTAACGTGCCTCCACTGAACACGTCACCATGGTTACTAGGAGGACAGATTCCAGATGTTTTCTCAGATGTGGTTTCAACAATCAGATTCCAGTGTTTTCTTCTTCCCTTGTTCTCAGATCAGAGACTCATGAAGGAAGTCCTTTATTCTATATGAATCTATATTCTCTTGCTGCAGCTTCCTGTCCTCAGTGATGATGCTCCTGTAGAGCAGTGAGTCAGCTCAGAGTCTGCTGCCCACCTCACCGTTAAAGGACACGTTCAACAGGTTTAAACTCTGTTAAAGGAAGAGATGGACGCCACAGAGGACTCACTGACAGGAAGTCTCACCATGAGTCGGCCGAGTGCTGCAGTTACCTCATTGGCTGTTGCTCTTTCAAGGGTCAGCGGTTCATTGTAACATTACGTAGTTCTGTTGTTGTACATGAGACCAGTAGTGTGTGATTGACAGGAGGCGGGTCTTCAGGGACCAGTAGTAGTGTGTGATTATTTACAGACTGATCAGCGTGTTGTATTGATTCTGGGATCAGATCCACACCGTTCAGGTCTGTAGTGACAGAAACCTGAGACACTCACTGAGCGCACACACACACACACACACACACTCACACACACACACACACACACACACAGTGTCCCAGAGGAGGTGTGTGTTTCTTGTCGATTTGTTTGTTTCTGCTGATCAGCTGAGAAACACCCAAACACTGTCTGTACCTGTGTGTGTGTGTGTGTGTGCGCGTGTGCGTGTGTGTGTGTGTGTGCGTGTGCGTGTGCGTGTGTGTGTGTGTGTGTGTGTGCGTGTGTGCCATAATAACACATGATCTCTTGCATGTGGTGATTGATTATATGATAAATGTTAAAGGCGGTTCAGACAGTCGTCTGTCTGGTGTTGTGACCAGTCACTGTGACGGTTTGTGGATCGCCGTTTTGAAGCCTCGCGTTCCTCATTTTGTCAGTCGCCATCTTGGTTTTTGGGCGTCGCCATCTTGGTTTTTGGGCGTCGCCATCTTGGTTTTCTGCAACCAGAAGTGACGGGGGTGAGGTGAGGGTGGAGGTATGGGTATCGTTAAGATTCTAACAGTACTACTACTACTACTGCTTAGTGAGCCGCTACTTTAACGGTTCTTTGTGTTGTTTTTTAAGAGAAAGATTTATTAAATGAATAACAGAAATCACATTTCTTTATTTTCTCATAGATTCTGTTTCTAAATGAACTGCAACAGTATTGTGTTGAACAAATCCCTGATAGTCGGCTTGTTGTGCTAACCTCACTGCTCGGTGCTAACCACGTACGGATCAGATCTGGGTGGAATACACACGGTGTCTTCTGCGTGCACCGGAACACGAATACATGAAGCGTTGCAGCATGAAGCCGGGCTCGGACCGCAGCAGGTTCAGGTCCATTTATTAGGAGGGTAAACCTGGTAATGTGAGGGGTGTACAGATCCAGTCTTAAACCTCCCTCCTCCTTTTCAAAGAGGTCCCTTGACCTCTGACCTCCAGATCAGTGAATGTTATGGGTTCTATGGGTTCTATGGGTTCTATGGGTTCTATAGGTTCTATGGGTTCTATGGGTACCCACGAGTCTCCCCTTTACAGACATGCCCACTTTATGATCATCACATGCAGTAGATTGACGGTAAGAGTGTTTCTGACTCCCCTCCTCCACCGTGAGCTGAACACAAACAGCAGGAGATGCTGAGCTCAGCACAGACAGGCTGATGAGAGTGTGTGTGTGTGTGTGTGTGTGTGTGTGTGTGTGTGCGTGCCCCTCCCTGTTTAATGGCCTGTTTGTTCTCCGTACTGGTTTCTCTGGTCTCCAGCGTTCCCAGCAGCTCCTCGGTATAACATTCACCTGATTAATAAAAACATAATCTATCATGTTTATGTATCTGTGATCGATTGGTTCAGTGACATCATCGACCATCTGATGACATCATGTCTATTTAAAGGAGCAGTAACAAAGGGAGGGATGAGAACTACAGTTAACCCTTTCATGTGAGTTAAGCTGCTTCTAGTTTTAAAACACGTCGAGCTGAAAGGTCAGTCCTAGCATCACATAAAAACATAAAGCTCATCAGCTTTCTATCACAGCAAACTGAATATCTGGACAAATTAACATAAACATTGACATCTGACGACGTTTATTGTAAATAATAAATAATAAATAAAGAAGCCAAAAACCAAAATGGAGACGACCAGAAACCAAGATGGAGACGGGCAAAAGCCAAGATGGAGACCAGTATCTTCCCTCTTGCTTTAACTACAGCCTCTGAAATATCGGCGACTTGTCGGACTTTTAAGAGGTTAAATAAAAATCGCAAGTTGTGTGCGTTGTGTATGCGTTAAAGAAATTAGTGGCATTAAAACAAGTTTGCGTTATTATCACGTTAACATTGACGGCCCTAGTTTCTATTATTTCATATAACACATGATGTCATCAGGGTGTTACTGTCAGCATGGAGTCATTCAGTCGATGCTAAAGTGTTAGCATGTTGCTAACGGACGCAGTGATGGATGATGTTTATACTCTCACAATCTGTGATGACGACCCGGACAGTCTGCCAAAACACGAGGCCTGGTCCTTTAAGAGCATCGCCATGGAGACCGTGTGAAGGGGCGAGAGAGGAGGAGAGAATGAGGGAGGGAGAGAGAGAGAGAGAGAGAGAGAGAGTCAGCAGACCTCTCAATTATTTATGACACACACTCTCACACACACACACACACACACACACGCACACTGATGTAATGCGGTGGTGTGTCTGCAGCAGGCAGCAGATGAACAGGACGGATGTCTGAGTGCTGCAGCGCTGCATTAAAACTCCCATCAGCCCCGGCGTCACCTCCAACTACACAGGAGGTGAGTTGGAGTTTCATCATATAATAAGAGATTTTCATGAATAAATACGACATAAAAATGAAAAAATAACAACAGCCGGTACACACAGATCACAGCTGATGTCTACTGTGCTGCATTCAGTGAACGTAACAACGTGAGGGGTGTCCCCGCCAAAGTAAGAGTCCTGACCCGAAGCCTCTGACCTGCTTGTTCATGACCATCAGTCCGTTTCTACGGTGACGACAGTTTCCCACAACACCGACAACACATTCGCACTCAAATACCGCCGCTTGGTCAGCGCCCCTCGCCATCGGAGATCGAGGCACGGGGAACCGCTCTAGCGTTACTTTTGGACGGACCGGGGACGGCGTGTCAATATACATATCATTTTTGGCAGTCGCCATTTTGGTTTTTGTTCGTCTCCCAGCAGTGATGGGAAATACTTGAACGCAGCACAAATAGAAATCACTGTTTCTGGACTTCACGCTGATTTCATGATTCTTGTGTATTTACCAGTGTGTGTGTGTGTGTGTGTGTGTGTGTGTGTGTTTGCTTTGAGCGAAAAAAGCTTGAAACCACGAACTGCCGCTTGTGGCTGTAATATATATATATATTTTTTACTTATATAGAATCACAGTACTTAACAAGAAATACAGGAAATACTTGACTTTAGAGGTGATAATTAGCAAGTTACCTATTAGAAATTTATTTGGAATTACTGCCCAATTACCCCAATATTTACTATCTAAACTTACTTTATTATGAACATGATTCAATAATGATATTCCTCTATTTCCCCAATAGCTGTTCATTTATTTAATACATTTCCATGTCAGCTGATAAATAGATGATAATTAGCATAATAACTGAATCACGACATCAGCTACCAGGTTACATTTACATACATCTAGAGGTAGTATCGGGCTCATTTGTCAGTAATTCCAAATAAATCTCAAAGACGTAACTTACTGATTATCACCTGTAAAATGAAGTGTTACCTAAATACACTCTTGAACTACTTAAATTTGAATACACTGATTATGTACAAAAACACATGTGCAGTAACTCAGTACTTCAGTTTCAGGCTGAAGAACCCTGAGAACACAAGAAGCTGCTCAGTATTAATGTACATTAGTGCAGTAACTCAGGTATCGATTTGAATCTCTGAAATATTCATCATCACTTTAGCAGCATTAGAGCCGTCAGGGGTTCATTACCTCAGTACCTCAGGCTGCTCCTCCTCTTCCTCTCTGAGAGGCAAGACGGACACAAAATATACCAAATCTCAGCATCCTTTATTCTAATGTGTTATAGTATTCTCTTCCATTATTGAAATGCTTCGTGCTGCTGGGACACTCTCTGTGCTTCGTAATGCTACCGCTACGCTGCTCGCTGTAGTCGCTACCGCTGAACTTAGTTCAGGTTTCAGTTTATACGGAAGTCAGCCCGCTTCAACTGTAGCTATGGCAACGGTTCACATAAAAATGTCCGCCGCTCTGACCGTCCTGCTACGTTGATCTGAACGGGAACATCGGTTCTACTCCCAGTTCTGTTTCTGTGGTACTCGCCCTTTAAAGAAAACACCTGAGAAGTCAAGCTGCAGGGATTAGAGAGCCCTCTAATGACAACACCTGAGAAGTCAAGCTGCAGGGATTAGAGAGCGTACTGATCTAAATAGTCTTGTTGACACTCAGAATAACTCCTCTGGTCTGACTGCAGGGTCACATGACCTCTCTGACCTGGACCTGGACCCAGAGCACCACTCCAGACCTGAACCCAGACCTGGACCTGAACACAGACCGGGACCTGGACCCAGACCTGAACACAGACCTGGACCCAGAGCACCACTCCAGACCTGAACACAGACCTGGACACAGACCTGAACACAGACCGGGATCTGGACCCAGACCTGATCACAGACCTGGACCCAGAGCACCACTCCAGACCTGAACACAGACCTGGACACAGACCTGAACACAGACCGGGACCTGGACCCAGACCTGATCACAGACCTGGACCCAGAGCACCACTCCAGACCTGAACCCAGACCTGGACCTGGACCCAGACCTGGACCCAGACCTGGACCCAGACCTGGACCCAGACCTGAACACAGACCTGAACACAGACCGGGACCTGGACCCAGACCTGATCACAGACCTGGACCCAGAGCACCACTCCAGACCTGAACCCAGACCTGGACCTGGACCCAGACCTGGACCCAGACCTGGACCCAGACCTGAACACAGACCTGGACCCAGAGCACCACTCCAGACCTGAACACAGACCTGGACCTGGACCTGAACACAGACCTGAACACAGACCTGGACCCAGAGCACCACTCCAGACCTGAAGAGTGTCTGTGGTGAGTTCAGGTGTCTGTAGTAACAGCAGGACAGTAGAGTGTCCGTGGTGAGTTCAGGTGTCTGTAGTAACAGCAGGACAGTAGAGTGTCCGTGGTGAGTTCAGGTGTCTGTAATAACAGCAGGACAGTAGAGTGTCCGTGGTGAGTTCAGGTGTCTGTCAGTGTGTCGTCACAGGGAGGCGTGGTGGCAGACAGACAGTAGTGAGTTGTCGGAGTGTGTTTAAAGGTGTCAGTGACTGAGGGTCCGGTTGGTGTTCTGGACTCCTTTAGTCCGGATCGGTCCGTCTCTCTGAGCCGAGTCGGGTTTCTGCACCATGACCCGTTACTGCGGCCCGTTTCGTCGCCTGCTGTCCGGTGACAGTAAGGCAGAGGAGGCAGACGAGGAGGAGGGCAGCACTCACAGAGAGAGCAGCCAGCAGGGTGAGTGGACGCCTGACTCTGAACTCTAATTACTGTAGTAGAAGAAGAACTACCAGCAGCACCGTGTTGTAGTGGTTGCTGGTCAGTGATGGTGAGGACAGGAAGTAGGAAACAGGTGGTTTAATTCATCTTTGTCCCAAAAGTGCGTTAACACCTCTACATGTAAAAAGAAACGTCTGTTAACATATTAAAACAGAACAGAGGCATGAAGCCTTCAAGTGTTTAAAACCAACCACATCGTCTGGATGTCTGGACGTCTGGATGGATGTCTGGATGTCTGATGTCTGGATGGACGTCTGGATATCTAGATGTCTGATGTCTGGATGGATGTCTGATGTCTGGATGGATGTCTGATGTCTGGATGGACGTCTGGATATCTAGATGTCTGATGTCTGGATGGATGTCTGATGTCTGGATGGATGTCTGGATGTCTGGATGTCTGGACATCTGGATGTCTGATGTCTGATGTCTGGACGTCTTGATGTCTGGACGTCTGGATGTCTGATGTCTGGACGTCTGGACGTCTGGATGTCTGATGTCTGGACGTCTGGATGTCTGGATGGATGTCTGGACGTCTGGATGTCTGATGTCTGGACGTCTGGATGTCTGATGTCTGGACGTCTGATGTCTGGACGTCTGGATGTCTGGATGGATATCTGGACGTCTGGATGTCTGATGTCTGGATGGATGTCTGGATGTCCTGGACGTCTGATGTCTGGATGGATGTCTGGATATCTGGATGGATGTCTGATGTCTGGATGGATGTCTGGATATCTGGATGGATGTCTGATGTCTGGATGTCTGGATGGATGTCTGGACGTCTGGATGTCTGATGTCTGGACGTCTGGATGTCTGATGTCTGGACGTCTGGATGTCTGATGTCTGGACGTCTGATGTCTGGACGTCTGGATGTCTGGATGGATATCTGGACGTCTGGATGTCTGATGTCTGGATGGATGTCTGGATGTCTGGACGTCTGATGTCTGGATGGATGTCTGGATATCTGGATGGATGTCTGGATATCTGGATGGATGTCTGATGTCTGGATGTCTGGATGGATGTCTGATGTCTGGACGTCTGATGTCTGGATGGACGTCTGACGTCTGGATGTCTGGACGTCTGGACGTCTGATGTCTGGATGTCTGGACGTCTGTGAGCTGCTAAATTGGAAGTATTTCCTCCTTTGTAAAGAAAAGTACGACGGCGTCGTTACTGCACCGCATACTGGTTTATGTGAATCTATTATTACTCCTTATATCCACCTCGTACGCAGAGTACCTCCAAACCCGACTCTCGCTATTTGTTTTTGGAGGTAGCGCTGCAGCAGCCGCCATCTTTCACGTCTGGTGTTGTTGTTTTTTTCCGTGCTGTTACGGCGTTCTTCTTCTTCCTTCATTTCACAGTAGATGAGAACTCTTGTGAGCGTATACTGACCCCATTAGATCCAGAAGAATCACATCTCCAGTACCTCCGCTCCGGTACCAAACGACCATTACAGGCATCGTTCGGTACCAAAGAAAACGAGTACCGTCACATTTTTTGAATTTTGGTACCGAAGTATCGGTTCTCGTGACATCCCTACTATCGGCATCCAAAGATTTATACGCCCTCAATTTATCTTTACAGCGCTGCCGTTGACCGCGCTAAGACCTCGCACGGTCTCTCTCTCCTCGCCGCTAGGAGACGACTTCACCGGGAGGAGAGCAGACGTTAGCAGCTAACAGGAAAGGACTGATTCCCATTCCTCATGAAAACTATAACTCTATCTTAGTCTTTGTTATTGTGTGTTTTCTGCGGTCGTTGTTAAATCTGGTCCGCTACATCACCTGATGTCGCGGCGTCACCGATGCAACCAGATGTGGAAGCAGCGTCACTCTCAGCGTATTCATGGAACCTTTAGAGGGCATCTACTGGGACTACATGTTATATCCTGTGTTATGGCAGATACCCAGTATTCAGTATATATATCCTGTGTATTCAGGATGAATTGTCTGCAGCAGGGTTGGGTTCATGTTGAGAAAGAGTGAAAAGAACAATCAAATAATATTCAAAAACATGCAAATACACATGAGTAGTTTAAACTGTGTGTGTGTGTGTGTGTGTGTGTGTGTGTGTGTGCAGATGCAACCAAGGTCATCCGATACGCACCATGATACAGATTCAATAGATTATATATATTGAGACACATAAGCAAGGCCAGATATTACGATCTATTGAATCTAGTTCTCGGCTGTGATGATATACTATATATATATATATATATATATATATATATATCCTATTTCAATATGTATGGGATTTTTAATTATTCTGATGTATTGTGATTGTTGTTAACTTGTTTACCTCTAGACCATGAAGGGAACAAATGAATCATCCACTTCTACAGACTTTTACTTTGAAAATCTCTAAATGAATCCAGTAAAACTGTTTGATTTTCAGCATGTATGTAGTCAGAGACGTCCTGAAGTCAAATAGATCAGGATCATTGGCAGGAACTATTTATTATCCAGCAACCCAAAAAAACAAAGAATAAAGACATTTCCCTCACAGATTAGTGGGATTTACTTTTTAATTTATAATGTTTTATACTTCTGGTGAATATAATCCATCAGTCTTATTTCCATAGATGTATTTAGTATATACAGTTCCCTTTGTTAACACCTTATTTTGAAAAGCGGACGTAGTCCCACGTGTCTACTTCCTCTAACATCTCCAAGGTGGTCTCTAGCTCTCCCGTCAGCTCCGTTCTCTTTATCCATCATGGTCAGCTCCATCGGGCCGTTGTCAGTATCTGGGTGCTCTACAGTCGTAGCGTCGGCCCGTTTCACCACGGAGACGAGAGCGACGGCCGGCTCCACCGCCTCTACTCTGTCTAGCTCTGCTTCTCCTGTCAATGTGTGAAACCCAAAGTGTTTCCATCCTTTACTGGATGTGTAGTATTTACCACGCTGGATTTAACATGTGAGGGTGCAGGTCGTATCCACAACGACCCTCCAACGTTTTAGACTCTCTGAGGTTTGTTTTGGTTGACGGATACGGAACGGATATGACGTCACGTTACTCAGACTACCACAATAAAAGCTGTAACTTCCTTCTACCTCCACATAGACTCACATGAAGCAGATATATCTATTCTGGTGTTAAAACATCTGTTTAGAAATCATAAAATATAACATACTGGAGGTGAATCGTTTTTCTAACCATATGCAACCAGAACAGTGGATCTGCATTGATCCCAGCCGCTGCTCCTCTCCTGTTGTGTCACATGTTGGTGTTAGTATATAAATATCAGTGTTAACATCTCAGTGTCTCACACCTTCACTGATGTCCTTTTATAACACGTGCACTTCTAGACTCACACTGTGGACGTCTGGTGTAGTTCTGTCTCTTATCGTAGTGTGTTATCGGCTGTTATCGTCTGTTACCGGTTGTTATCGGCTGTTATCGGCTGTTACCGGCTGTTACCGGCTGTTACCGGCTGTTATCGGCTGTTATCGGCTGTTATCGGCTGTTACCGGCTGTTATCGGCTGTTACCGGCTGTTATCGGCTGTTATCGGCTGTTATCGGCTGTTACCGGCTGTTATCGGCTGTTACCGGCTGTTACCGGTTGTTATCGGCTGTTATCGGCTGTTACCGGCTGTTACCGGCTGTTACCGGTTGTTATCGGCTGTTACCGGCTGTTATCGGCTGTTACCGGCTGTTACCGGTTGTTATCGGCTGTTACCGGCTGTTACCGGTTGTTATCGGCTGTTACCGGCTGTTACCGGTTGTTATCGGCTGTTATCGGCTGTTATCGGCTGTTATCGGCTGTTACCGGCTGTTATCGGCTGTTATCGGCTGTTATCGGTTGATATCGGCTGTTATCGGTTGTTATCGGTTGTTATCGGCTGTTATCGGTTGTTATCGGCTGTTACCGGCTGTTATCGGCTGTTATCGGTTGATATCGGCTGTTATCGGTTGTTATCGGTTGTTATCGGCTGTTATCGGATGTTATCGGTTGTTATCGGCTGTTATCGGTTGTTATCGGCTGTTATCGGTTGTTATCGGCTGTTATCGGTTGTTATCGGTTGTTATCGGCTGTTATCGGTTGTTATCGGCTGTTATCGGATGTTATCGGTTGTTATCGGCTGTTATCGGTTGTTATCGGCTGTTATCGGATGTTATCGGTTGTTATCGGCTGTTATCGGATGTTATCGGATGTTATCGGTTGTTATCGGCACGTTTACAGAATGAATCCTGCGGTGTATTAACTTCAGAGCGACTGTGAACAGAGAGAGTCTGTGATGTTCTAGTTTGAATGTTTTCCAGAGAGAAACAGAACAACACAGCGAGAGCAACATTTTTAGCTTCGTAACCTAAAAACAAACAGAACACAACTAAATATACCTCTCTGAGTGTGTGTGTGTGTGTGTGTGTGTGTGTGTGTGTGTGACCTTGACGGTGAAGTCTCAGTTATATTTACAGCAGCATGTATTTCTGTCTGAGCAGCTGTGTGTTTCCTCAGCTCCTCCTCATATATCTGCAGCTCACTTCATCTAGAAATCAGCTCCTGGATTCAGCGACGCTCTCAATGTGTCATCACATGACCAACATGGAGCACGACCGGTTCTATTAACACTAAACAACACCGTCAGATACCTCATAGGATGTTAGGATGATTTAGACCTGCTGTATGTATCGACATTTTATATTTTATTAATGTCAGAATGGATAGATCTGCTTCATCTGAGTCTACGTGGAGGTAGAAGGAAGTCACCGCTTTTATTGTGGTAGTCTGTGACGTCATACAGGACTCTTTAGTGATGACGTCATGATGATGTCACGGTCACTTACCTGTAGTAGTATTACCAGTAATAGAAGTATTAGTAGTAGCAGCAGTATCTGCAGTAGCAGTAGTGTTAGTAGTATTATCAGTAGCAGTAGTATTAGTATTAGTAGTAGTATTAGTATTATTATTAGTAGTAGTATTACTACTGATGGAGGCTCAGTGTCCAGCAGGAGGCTGACCTGGTGTCTCTCCGTCTCCCTCTGCTGGTGACTGACAGTAAATACAGTCAATGTGAAGCTTTTAGTACATATACTGTATATATTCATATATATTATATATTTATATATAACTTTATAAAAAGCACCATAATGATGACATCATCATATTCTCATCACCAGTCAGTGTTATTGATCCTGAGAGCCTCAATGATGCCGTATTTAGTAAGTATTCAGATCCATTACTGCAGTAAAAGTACTAATACCACACTGTTACAATACTTACTGTAACTTTTACTGTAACAGTGTTTTCAGTACGACATCCAGGTATTTTTGGCATATTGTAGATTTCCATACTGCGTACTACATGCTACATTCTGGCCAAATCAGTACATACTACTAGTATAGTATGAGGTTTAGAATACAGCCTTACCCGTCATGTCATCACATTGTGATGTCATCACATTCTCATGACATGATGACATGAGAATGTGATGACATGATGACATGAGAATGTGATGACATCACAGGTAAGGCTGTATTCTAAACTGTCTCATGACATCACAATGTGATGTTCTGGAATCGGCTGTGATTCCTGTGATGCTGAGTTTGGCTTTAATCTAAAATTTTACTTATAGGAGAAGATTAGTGAACCAGACAGTTGTTGACAAGCTGATTTAACATTCAGGTTAATTTAACATCCAGGTTAATTTAACATCCAGGTTAATTTAACATTCAGGTTAATTTAACATTCAGGTTAATTTACCGTTCTGGTTAAACAGTTTAACGTTGACAGTCGACTGTAGGGTGACTACATTATTTACATCTCCATGGATCAAGCATCATTGTTACTGAGCTCTTCGGAGCTGTTCACCAAACAACTGAAAGCCTTCAAGGAAGAAAACAACGCTCTGAAGGAGATCGCCAAGTTGCTGTCAGAGAAAGACCAGCGCTGGGAAAGAATA
The DNA here is from genome assembly GCF_015220745.1 of Sebastes umbrosus. Taxonomy (NCBI): domain Eukaryota; kingdom Metazoa; phylum Chordata; class Actinopteri; order Perciformes; family Sebastidae; genus Sebastes; species Sebastes umbrosus. Next base: position 35,292,454 of record NC_051275.1, read on the forward strand.
GTCCAACTGTTGGAAGCCCAGCAGAAGGAACTGCAGGACAACTTTACTTTGGACCTTGCTGAGAAGCAACGAGGCTGGGAGACGCAGCAGACTCAACTCCAGATCAGAGTGAACCATTTGACGTGGCACATTCGCGATAAGGACGCTGTAATCCTTGGTCTCCAGCAGGAGCAGCACGATAAGGACGCTGTTATCCTTGGTCTCCGCCAGGAGCAGCATCATAAGGACGCTGTGATCCTTGATCTTAGCCAGGAGCAGCATCATAAGGACGCTGTGATCCTTGATCTTAGCCAGGAGCAGCATCATAAGGACGCTGTGATCCTTGATCTCCAGCAGGAGCAGCATCATAAGGACGCTGTGATCCTTGATCTTAGCCAGGAGCAGCATCATAAGGACGCTGTGATCCTTGATCTTAGCCAGGAGCAGCACGATAAGGACGCTGTGATCCTTGATCTTAGCCAGGAGCAGCATCATAAGGACGCTGTGATCCTTGATCTCCAGCAGGAGCAGCACGATAAGGACGCTGTGATCCTTGATCTTAGCCAGGAGCAGCACGATAAGGACGCTGTGATCCTTGATCTCCAGCAGGAGCAGCATCATAAGGACGCTGTGATCCTTGATCTTAGCCAGGAGCAGCACGATAAGGACGCTGTGATCCTTGATCTTAGCCAGGAGCAGC
>NC_051275.1:35303132-35335632 GCF_015220745.1 Sebastes umbrosus
GCTAGTCACCATGGTGACGTGCTAGTCACCATGGTGACGTGTTAGTCACCATGGTGACGTGTTCAGTGGAGGCAGAATAACTCTCTGAACACGTTAGCTAACGCTGGCTAGCAACTATTGTTGTCTTGTTTTTTTAACGATGGCTGAAGATAATCTAGTTCCTCTCAACATGTGCCGTCACTCTCTCTCCAGGATCACCAGAGGGAGTTGACAAAGTTAACACAAGCCAACGGGACCAGATTAGACGACCAGCGGGCCGGTGGCCAACGGCAGCGCTGTAAAGATAAACTGAGGGCGTATAAATCTGTGGATGTCTATAGATAACTCTCCTTCAGTAAAGTCAGTCACAAAGAGAGTCGGACGATATCAGAGGAGCGTTTCAGAGACGGAGAGAAAGGGTTGCTAATAGATTAGCCTTCTGCTAACAGCAGCTAACGGCTCACGTGAACCGTGACTAGAGAACCGTGACCAGAGAACCGTGACTAGAGAACCGTGACTAGAGAACCGTGACCAGAGAACCGTGACCAGAGAACCGTGACCAGAGAACCGTGACCAGTGAACCGTGACCAGAGAACCGTGACCAGAGAACCGTGACCAGTGAACCGTGACCAGAGAACCGTGACCAGAGAACCGTGACCAGTGAACCGTGACCAGAGAACCGTGACCAGTGAACCGTGACCAGAGAACCGTGACCAGAGAACAGTGACCAGTGAACCGTGACTAGAGAACAGTGACTAGTGAACCGTGACTAGAGAACAGTGACTAGTGAACTGTGACTAGTGAACCGTGACTAGTGAACCGAACGGTTCGGATTTTTTACCTGAACCGTTCCGTCCCTAACCTGTAGCCTACCTTAGGTGTGTATGTAAAGGACCTTCGTCAGGTCCGACTGTCGTGTACTGCAGCATTCTGAGTACTCTGATTACTACAGTAGTTTACAGTGAGTACTCAGAGTACTACTGTAGTTTACTGTAGTTTACTGAGTACTCTGAGTACTACAGTAGTTTACTGTGAGTACTCAGAGTACTACTGAAGTTTACTGTGAGTACTCAGAGTAGTACTGTGTTGTCAGTCCGTGGTGGTTTCATGGTTTCATGGTTTCATGGTCGTTAAAGCGTCCCGCTGACATTCGGCTGTCCTCTGATGAGGCAGTTAGTCTATTGATCAGGAAACACACCTGAACCACACACACACACACACACACACACACACACACACACACACTGAAGGACAGGAAGTCCAGTGTGGCAGCCATCGACCCTGCGGCTCATTACCAGCCAGCAGAGAGTAGATATGAAGTGTTCAGCATCCAGACGTTAGACCAGGCAGCCCGGTCACACGGAGAGGTGAATAAATGACCCGAGTTGAGTTGAACTGAAGTCTGAACATCACTGCAGATTAATCTAACGTCCTTCAACAAAAACTCGGTTTCATTCTTTTGGAATTAATTTAAATCGCTGCTAAATGCCGCCATTTTAAATCAGTCTGCGACCTCCGAGGTCTGAACAGTGAAGCCTTAAACCTGCCTTCTCTCTAGCAGCCAGCAGGGGGCGACTCCTCTGGTTGTTTAGAAGCCTCTGAGAAAATGAGCCTACTTCTCGCTTGAATTATTAGCGACATCCAAAAACCAAGATGGTGACGGAAATGAAACCAAGATGGCGACGGAAATGAAACCAAGATGGCGACGGAAATGAAACCAAGATGGCGACGACCAAAAACCAAGATGGTGACGGAAATGAAACCAAGATGGTGACGGAAATGAAACCAAGATGGCGACGGCAAAAAAAAACAATATGGCGACGGCCAAAATGCCGAAACTCGAGGCTTCATAACAGTAGTCCACAAAGCGATGGGTGACATCACGGTGACATCACGGTGACATCACGGTGACTACGTCCACTTCTTATATTCAGTCTGTGGTTTTAAATCCGGACCTTAAAGGAATACTTCACCCCCAGAATGACCATCTGTGATGTCATCGTGTCTCAGTTACTCACCCTTAGTTCTCCTCCTGACTGGAAGTAAAGAAACGGTCATTTTAAAGGTGAAGTGTTCCTTTAAAGCAGCAGCAGACCTGGACAGACTGACAGCTGATGATCAGAGTGAGTGATGAAGATGTTCCTCTTCATCATCCTCTCGGTCCCAGTGTGCAGGTACGAGGATGCAAATACATGACGACGGTAATTAAAGACGCTGACCTGGTTGTTTCTGTAGGCCTATATTCAGCGCCGCGGTGCGTTCACTGACACCGGGACGACGTTCAGGTCGGACTCGACGGGCCCAGAGACGATCAGATTACTGACTCAGATCTCAGAGCTGATCTCAGATCTCTGATCTCTGATCTCAGAGCTGATCTCAGATCTCAGATCTCAGATCTCAGAGCCCTGACTCTGTGTTGGTGAGGCTGCAGAGATGCAGCAGCGGGTATAAAGATGGTTTTATGTAACCCTGCAGTCAACAGGAAGAGAGAGCAGCAGAGCAGAGAGTCTCCATCTGGTCCAGTTTATTTAAACATGGATTCAACATTAAAACAAGACCAGAGCAGCTCATCGATGTCAACTCACCGGATGATTTATTTATGATTTATACACAATATAATAAAAAATGTTCATTCTGAGAGGGGCTGAATTATATTAAGGAAATATCTAACTGTGATTATTTTGACAGATATTGAGATATGATCTACGATCGACTCACAGGACTGACGATACTAACGACTCACAGGACTGATGATACTAACGACTCACAGGACTGACGATACTAACGACTCCTGGACTAACGATACTAACGACTCACAGGACTGACGATACTAACGACTCCTGGAATGACGATACTAACGACTCACAGGACTGACGATACTAACGACTCCTGGACTAACGATACTAACGACTCACAGGACTGACGATACTAACGACTCCTGGAATGACGATACTAACGACTCACAGGACTGACGATACTAACGACTCCTGGACTGACGATACTAACGACTCACAGGACTGACGATACTAACGACTCCTGGACTAACGACTCAGATGACTCACGGGACAAAACAAGTCATCGTTACATAGTTTCACACGGAACATCGGTCTCCTGGTTGAGCGTATGAAGGGACTCTCACGCTATCAATACTACAAAGCCCGGTTCGTCACATCCTGTTGTTAAAGGGCGCCTCGGTGCGATGCCGAGGGGCGCTGACCAGACGGTGGTATCTGATGAGTTGGGAGTCAGAACGGGTTGGACCGAAAGAGTCTTCAATCATCTGGATTTGATTTGGATTCTGTTGAAATGAAAAGTGGAAACGGGTCCGGAGTTTAATGAAGTCGACCTGAACCGGATCCACCATGAAACCAGCAATCAAAACCGGATCCACCATGAAACCAGCAATCAAAACCGGATCCACCATGAAACCAGAGATCAGAACCAGATCCACCATGAAACCAGAGATCAGAACCAGATCCACCATGAAACCAGCGACCTGAACTCGTTCGGTGTGTCGAGGTAGAGCGGACTGATGGGGGAGCAACATGAAACATCAGGAAGAATATTTTTAGGAGCTTCTTCCACCTCCTCTCTCTCTCTCTCTCTCTCTCTCTCTCTCTCTCTCTCTCTCTCTCACTCTCTCTCTCTCTCACTCTCTCACTCTCTCTCTCTCTCTCTCTCTCTCTCTCTCTTGCGCTCTCTCTCTCTCTCTCTCTCTCTCTCTCTCTCACTCTCTCTCCTCCTCCATCCCTCCTCTCTCTCAGCCTCTCATCACATTCAGCAGCTCTCAGCCTGAGAGGAAGAGGAGGAGGAAGAGGAGGAGGAGATATCAGTGGAGTAAAATAGAGCAGAATAGAGTCGGTGTGTAATCTGCTGGTTCGTCGTCTCTCCTCTCTCTGGATTCTCTCTCTGGATTATTTTGAACTTCGTCAGGTTTGTTGGACGTCGTCTCCGTCTTCTCTGCGTTTCTGCCGTAAGACGTCCCTGAAAAGTTGTCGATGTTGACGGGACGAAACATCCCGGAGGGACGTGGAGACGAGTCGCCCTTCAATTCACCGCCGACGCTTCGGTTCTGTTCCGTGGACGGACGCGTCATCGGAGCGTGAACGGAGAAACTCCCAGCAGCCCCTGCAGCTCCATGTGTTTCCATCGGAGAGTCTGAACGCTGGAAGAGAGACGCAAACCGATAAATTACCCAGCATGCATTGTGTTTTTTAAACGAGGAATCACGGCTGTTTGAACCTTCAGACTCTTCATTTATTTATTATTGATCAATAATTAATCACAACAAACTGATGAGTAATTTTTTTTATTTTTCTTCATAACTGTAGAGGCTCGAACTTTCTGCTCTTTTAGAGCGTCTCGTCCATTTGAATAACCAAAAACAATTAAGTATAATATCCTCAAATTTTTGTAAATTATCCCAAAAATATTATTAAAATATTAGAAAATGATTGGTAAAATATCCAAAACCTATTAGTCAAATATCCTAAAATATTAGTAAAAAATCCTAAAATTATTCATAAAATTTCTGAAACATATTAGTAAAATATTCTAAGATTATAAGTCAAATATCCTAAACATATTACTAAAATATCCTTAAAACGTCATGAAACCAACAAAATACAAATTGTTGAAATAAAACATTATTTCTCATTAAATTTAATTCGACTTCAGCTGAAGAAAATGTCTGAAAGAGGTTTTACAGTTTGTTGTGATTGATGATTCGTCGTCATGACGATGCTGTAAACAGAAGCTACAGGATGTGAATCATAATCTGTAAATATCTCTATTCATCAATAATCTGATATGTCTTATTGTCTGAGATCGGTCCAGAGGAAACGACGTCTACGATGAGATTGATGTGCATCAAACACACGGGACGTATTTATCTTCTGTTCTGAAGCATTTCAGGATTCTTTGAGTGTCTCTTAAACATCTGGACATGTGAACATCTGCTTCTCTCAGTGGATCTGAAGTGCCGGTTCCATCATGGAGCGACGGTAATCAATAACAGATCTCGGTGGATTCTACCGCTCAGACATGTCTCCTGTCTGGGACTAGACGTCCGGCGTCCTTAGACTCTGATCTTCCCCCCTCGGTGGCTACGCCCACCTCTCAGGGAGATGGCGGCGGCCATCGCCAGCTCCCTGATCCGACAGAGGCGGCAGGCCCGCGAGACCAACAGCGACAAGGTCGCCACCAACAAGAGACGCACGAGTCCCACTAAAGACCCGCGGTCTCTGTGTGAGAGACACATCTTCAGCGTCTTCAGCAAAGTTCGCTTCTGCAGCGGAAAGAAAAGACCCGTACGGCGGAAACCAGGTGGGTTCAGAAACCCGGTGGGTTCAGGAACCAGGTGGGTTCAGGAACCCGGTGGGTTCAGAAACCAGGTGGGTTCAGAAACCCGGTGGGTTCAGGAACCAGGTGGGTTCAGAAACCAGGTGGGTTCAGAGACCCGGTGGGTTCAGAAACCAGGTGGGTTCAGGAACCCGGTGGGTTCAGAAACCAGGTGGGTTCAGGAACCAGGTGGGTTCAGGAACCCGGTGGGTTCAGAAACCAGGTGGGTTCAGGAACCCGGTGGGTTCAGGAACCAGGTGGGTTCAGGAACCAGGTGGGTTCAGAAACCAGGTGGGTTCAGAGACCCGGTGGGTTCAGAAACCCAGTGGGTTCAGAGACCAGGTGGGTTCAGAGACCCGGTGGGTTCAGAGGACGCTGAAACCGGGCGGGTTCAGAGACCCGGTGGGTTCAGAAACCAGGTGGGTTCAGAGACCCGGTGGGTTCAGAGGACGCTGAAACCGGGCGGGTTCAGAGACCCGGTGGGTTCAGAAACCCGGTGGGTTCAGAGACCCGGTGGGTTCAGAGGACACTGAAACCGGGCGGGTTCAGAGACCCGGTGGGTTCAGAAACCCGGTGGGTTCAGAGACCAGGTGGGTTCAGGAACAGGGCGGGTTCAGAGACCCGGTGGGTTCAGAGGACACTGAAACCGGGCGGGTTCAGAGACCCGGTGGGTTCAGAGACCCGGTGGGTTCAGAGGACACTGAAACCGGGCGGGTTCAGAGACCCGGTGGGTTCAGGAACCCGGTGGGTTCAGAGGACGCTGAAACCGGGCGGGTTCAGAGACCCGGTGGGTTCAGAGACCCGGTGGGTTCAGAGGACACTGAAACCGGGCGGGTTCAGAGACCCGGTGGGTTCAGAGACCCGGTGGGTTCAGAGGACGCTGAAACCGGGCGGGTTCAGAGACCCGGTGGGTTCAGAGACCCGGTGGGTTCAGAGACCCGGTGGGTTCAGAGGACACTGAAACCGGGCGGGTTCAGAGACCCGGTGGGTTCAGAGACCCGGTGGGTTCAGAGGACACTGAAACCGGGCGGGTTCAGAGACCCGGTGGGTTCAGAGACCCGGTGGGTTCAGAGACACTGAAACCGGGCGGGTTCAGAGACCCGGTGGGTTCAGAGACACTGAAACCGGGCGGGTTCAGAGATTTCAACCAAAATGTTGATGTATTTGTCACGTAACTTTCCTTCTTTAAGTAACGCCACTTCCGTAGCTATTTTAACCAAAACATTGACGTATTCTTTTACGTAACTTCCGTATGTTAGTAACATACTAGAAAGGTAAAATCAAACTTTACAGTATAAATATATAAAAATGGAAAAAAGTCAGAAACTTCTTTAATAAAACAAAAATGAGAATAAAATGAATCTCACAACGTCTTAAACTGACAGATTTAAATTGTGCTGATATTTTTTAAAATATAAAATTGATAAAAAATGATCAATCATTTTAAAAGATACGAGCCAGTGATTCAGATGCACATTTTATTTTGTTTATTTTTTACAAAAAGTAAATAAAATAATCTTGTTGTTTTTCCCAAACTGAGTGAAACCCGTCTCTTTCTGTGAGACTCTGTTTTAACCTGGAACAGCTGAAACCCTTCAGCCGTCATCAGGAGGAAACGGGACTCTGATCTGTGAACACAAGACTCTGTTTTATAGGAGGTGTCATCTTCATCACGTCTAAGTGATGATGATGATGATGATGATGAGGTGTTCACAGATGTGTTCAAACTCACAGCTCCTCCTCTAACAGCATCACAAACACACTTATAAATATAGATCTCCTCAGAAACATACCTCCGGATGGTCTCAGTAACTCTCACATGACCTGTACGAGACCAAGCGTTCTCCAGCCGTCTCCTCCTCCTGCAGTCGTCTCCAGCGGCGTAGGGGTCTAATCTGGTCCCGTTGGTTCATGTTAACTTTGTCAACTCCCTCTGGTGATCCTGGAGAGAGAGTGACGCCACATGTTGAGAGGAACTAGCATTTTAATCAGCCATCGTTAAAAAAACAAGACAACTATACCTGCTAGCCGGCGTTAGCTAACGTGTTCAGAGAGTTATCCTGCCGCCACTGAACACGTCGCCATGGTTACTAACATGTCACCATGGTTACTAACACGTCACCATGGTTACTAACACGTCACCATGGTTACTAACACGTCGCCATGGTTACTAACACGTCGCCATGGTTACTAACACGTCGCCATGGTTACTAACACATCACCATGGTTACTAACACGTCACCGTGGTTACTAGGAGAGAAGGGGGCTATTGGGTGAGGTTGTGTTTAGCTTAGCTTAGCACAAAGACTGGAAGCAGGGGGAAACTGTTAGCCTAGCTCCATCAAAAGAGTAGAAATACACCTTTTAACAGCTCCAAAGAAAGGTCTGTCTGTCTGTCTGTCTCTCTGTCTGTCTGTCTGTCTCTCTGTCTGTCTCTCTGTCTCTCTCTCTGTCTGTCTGTCTCTCTGTCTGTCTGTCTCTCTCTCTGTCTGTCTGTCTGTCTCTCTGTCTCTCTCTCTGTCTGTCTCTCTGTCTGTCTGTCTGTCTCTCTGTCTGTCTGTCTGTCTCTCTGTCTGTCTGTCTGTCTCTCTGTCTGTCTGTCTCTCTCTCTGTCTGTCTGTCTGTCTGTCTGTCTCTCTGTCTGTCTGTCTGTCTGTCTGTCTCTCTGTCTGTCTGTCTGTCTGTCTCTCTGTCTGTCTGTCTGTCTGTCTCTCTGTCTGTCTGTCTCTCTGTCTGTCTGTCTGTCTGTCTCTCTGTCTGTCTGTCTGTCTGTCTGTCTGTCTGTCTCTCTGTCTGTCTGTCTGTCTCTCTGTCTGTCTGTCTGTCTGTCTGTCTGTCTGTCTGTCTGTCTGTCTGTCTGTCTCTCTGTCTGTCTGTCTGTCTGTCTCTCTGTCTGTCTGTCTGTCTGTCTCTCTGTCTGTCTGTCTCTCTGTCTGTCTGTCTGTCTGTCTCTCTGTCTGTCTGTCTGTCTGTCTGTCTGTCTGTCTGTCTCTCTGTCTGTCTGTCTGTCTCTCTGTCTGTCTGTCTGTCTCTCTGTCTGTCTGTCTGTCTGTCTCTCTGTCTGTCTGTCTCTCTGTCTGTCTGTCTGTCTGTCTCTCTGTCTGTCTGTCTGTCTGTCTGTCTGTCTGTCTGTCTGTCTGTCTGTCTGTCTGTCTCTCTGTCTGTCTGTCTGTCTCTCTGTCTGTCTGTCTGTCTGTCTCTCTGTCTGTCTGTCTGTCTCTCTGTCTGTCTGTCTGTCTGTCTGTCTCTCTGTCTGTCTGTCTGTCTCTCTGTCTGTCTGTCTGTCTGTCTGTCTGTCTGTCTCTCTGTCTGTCTGTCTGTCTCTCTGTCTGTCTGTCTGTCTGTCTGTCTGTCTCTCTGTCTGTCTGTCTGTCTGTCTGTCTGAATGTTAATTAGCACAGCAGCGTGCTCCACATTAGCCTCTCTCTGTATGTTGGTCTATTTCTGAAGGAGATGAGTTCTTCTGGCCCACATTGTGATCTGGAGCATCACTCCATCCTGTTTACGTCCTCACACCTTCAGGTTCAGGATGTACGATGATGATGACGATGATGTGAACTCACTTCACTGTAAAAACCACAGAGTTAACCGATGACGGGTAAATCTGACCAATCAGTGTCAGTCTCTCCTTTTTTTTTTTTATTAAAGTGACATTGTTAGCTTAGCGCCGCCCGGTGTTCATACATCCATGGTTATCATCCTAAAAGCTGTTTTTAAGTTTTAACGTCTTCTCGGGTGAGAAAGGAACATTCAGATTTACAATATGTCATCAGTTAACCAAATAAATCAGGTTGAATTAGCAGTGATGATTATGGAGCTGTGAGGAGCTGGTCAGTTTACAGAAGCACGTCAACAGTGTTTCAGTAGTACTACTAGTAGTAGTAGTAGTAGTAGTAGTAGTACTAGTGGTAGTAGTAGTAGTATTAGTAGTAGTAGTAGTATTAGTAGTACTAGTAGTACTAGTGGTAGTAGTAGTATTAGTAGTACTAGTGGTAGTAGTAGTAGTATTAGTAGTAGTATTAGTAGTACTAGTAGTACTAGTGGTAGTAGTAGTATTAGTAGTACTAGTGGTAGTAGTAGTATTAGTAGTACTAGTAGTACTAGTGGTAGTAGTAGTAGTAGTAGTAGATATGAGTAGACAGGTCCACAGTTCACTGGCTACTAAAAACTATAATAATAAAAGAACATTAAATGAAGAACCACAGATTGGTGCCAGATAGCGAGCAGCTAGCGCTAACCATAGATATGTATTGGTAGATAACTATCAGCCAGCTAGTGGCTATATAGCTATAGCTAGCAATCAGGCGATATAGTGTGTGATTGTGCTTTAGCGTAAGTTTGGAGCGTTATTTAACCTCCTTCATGACCAGCTAGTCTGACCTGGTTGGTACCGATGGATCCATCAGGTTCTAGAGTTTACTATGATACCAGGATCTTCACTCCAGCTTCAGAACTGAACCGCTACAACCTGAAAATCACACGTTACCTTAACGTGTGATTTTAACGTTAACTTTGACAGTTATATATAATAATGATATCAGAGGCTGAGAGGAGATGAAGTGTGATATCAGAGGCTGAGAGGAGAGGAAGTGTGATATCAGAGGCTGAGAGGAGAGGAAGTGTGATATCAGAGGCTGAGAGGAGATGAAGTGTGATATCAGAGGATGAGAGGAGATGAAGTGTGATATCAGAGGATGAGAGGAGATGAAGTGTGATATCAGAGGCTGAGAGGAGATGAAGTGTGATATCAGAGGCTGAGAGGAGATGAAGTGTGATATCAGAGGCTGAGAGGAGAGGAAGTGTGATATCAGAGGCTGAGAGGAGATGAAGTGTGATATCAGAGGCTGAGAGGAGATGAAGTGTGATATCAGAGGCTGAGAGGAGATGAAGTGTGATATCAGAGGCTGAGAGGAGATGAAGTGTGATATCAGAGGCTGAGAGGAGATGAAGTGTGATATCAGAGGCTGAGAGGAGAGGAAGTGTGATATCAGAGGCTGAGAGGAGATTTCAGCTGAGAACAGGAAGTAAACAACACCAAAGTGTTTTGGGTTTTGATATTCGGTAGTGAGCTGAGAGTGAAGAGAAGAAGAAGAAGAACGAGGTGAAACATCAGATCATCTGAATAATGAATGTGGTCAGAGTGTGTTGAGAGTGGACAGATAGTGGTTCTGCTTCTGGATCCCACAATACCTGCTGTGTGTTGTTTCTATATCTCTATCTGAATGTGTTGTTGTGTTTCTATATCTCTATCTGAATGTGTTGTTGTGTTTCTATATCTCTATCTGAATGTGTTGTGTTTCTATATCTCTATCTGAATGTGTTGTTGTGTTTCTATATCTCTATCTGAATGTATTGTTGTGTTTCTATATCTCTATCTGAATGTATTGTTGTGTTTCTATATCTCTATCTGAATGTGTTGTTGTGTTGTCGTGTTTCAGAGCCGCAGCTGAAGGGCATCGTGACGCGTCTCTTCAGTGAACAGGGTTTCTTCCTGCAGATGCAGCCTGATGGAGCCATCAGTGGAAACAAGGATGAGAACAGCGACTACAGTGAGTCTCTGCTGCTGCAACACCTCGTTAACAACCACAGACATAAATACACAGACATATACAGTATAGTGACATGTCTGTAGTTATTTCAACCTAAACGTTGACGTATTTGTCATGTAACTTCCGTACTTAAGTAACGTCACTACTGTAGTTATCTTAACCAAAATCAAGATCTTTTCCTAAACCTAGCTAAGCTGTTTCCTGTGAAGACGGAGGTTTATTCTGAAAGGACTGTACGTATGTAACGATCGTAAATTGACTCGTGTTGCTGGATATTGGAAGGAGAACGTAGGAAACGTGAGGACTAACTTTTGGTTAGATATCATTTGAACATCTGTACGAGGATTGGTTGGTCTGTGCGGAGCAGAGCGACGGGATTGGCTGGATTATAATTAAAGTCAGGAAGTGTGTGATGATAGAACGATGAGTCTGAGCAGACGTCGTCTCTCCAGTCAGTAAGAAAAGGTTTGTTTCTGCCGGATGAGCTCAGGATTACTGATCCTGCTGCTGCTGTTAAATCCTTTAGTTCGGAAACAAGAAGCAGAAAGAGGACAAGAAGAGGAGGAGGAGGAGGAGGAGGAGGAGGAGGAGGAGATGTTTTGGTTTCCCTCTCTCTGTCTCTGAGTTAAATAAAGGAGGATTAACAGCAGCCATCGCCTCAGGCCTCTTCCTCCTCCACCTCCTCCTCTTCATCCTCACCCACACTGCAGCTCTCTGTCCCCGAGGATTAAATCACCTCTCATCCCTTCATCCCTCCATCTCCCCCCACTCTCTCTCCTTTAATCACTGTCTTTTTCTCTCTGTTTATCAGCTGGAAGCGTCACACGCAGCCGGCTGGATGGATTCTAACCTCCGTTAAACACTAACGAGCAGTTTGAAGTGATGATTTACTCTACGGCTGTCAATCAACTCAAATATATAATCAGTTTTGATCTGTTCTAAATGTTCCAGTATTTAATCCTCTTATCAACATGGGAGTGGACAAATATGCTGCTTTATGTATGTATATATTTATTATCTGGAGGTCAGAGGTCAACGGACCCCTTTGAAAATGATCATGACAGTTTTTCCTCGTCAAAATTTAGTGTTAGTTTGGAGCGTTATTTAACCTCCGTCATGACCAGCTAGTCTGATCTGGTTGGTACCGATGGATTCATCAGGTTTTATAGTTTCAGATGATACCAGGATCTTATCATGTTAACTTTGACAGCCCTAGTTTTTATCTCACGAAATATTGTGTTTCTTTCCATATTTGTTGGCGTTTAGCCTTTCAAGAACAACATTTTCACTACAGTCCAGAAGCTGTTTCATATGATACCGCTATCTTCACTCTAGCTTTAAAACTGAGCCGCTACAACCTCAAAATCACAAGGTGCGTTAAAGAAATTAGTGGCGTTAAAACGAATTTGCATCAACGCTTTTTTATCACGTTAACTTTGACGGCTCTAATTTACACACATGAAGAAGATACGAGTTGTTTTAAGTCAGGCTGGTCTCGTACACCGTTCGTAGCTGTACCTACAAAAAGTAATGCACTGTAATCATATATATCTCACAAAATGAATGTGTGTAAGTCACGCGAACCAGGAAGTTTAAAGAGCGGCAAACGCCACGTAGGGAGGAGGCCGGGTTTAAAAATACAGACTTTCACCCAGGGCCCATAAGTTACGATACCGTCGGACTCTTTTGAGCTTTTTAACGATTTTTTCTTAACCCTAACTACGTAGTTTTCCTTACGCCACTTCCGTAGTTATTTTAACCATCCACCATCTTTTCCTAAACCTAACCGAGTAGTTTAGTTGCCTCGAGACGTTGTTTCCTGTGAAGACGGAAGTTTATTTTGAAAGGACTGTATGTATGTAACGAGCAGAAATTGACACGTGTTGCTGAACATCGGTAGAACGAACGATAAAGATACGATACGAACCGCGGTACGAGGATACGATGGATTCACTGTTTCTCACAGTGTGACTTTTGTTTTATCAGTTTGAAGGAAAACCGACTTTTATGTTTCAGGTTTATTCTGCTATTTCTGTCTTATTGTAGACGTGACCTCTACTTCTAACCACCTCTCTCTCTCTCTCTCTCTCTGTCTCTCTCTCTGTCTCTCTCTCTCTGTCTCTCTCTGTCTCTGTCTCTCTCTCTCTCTCTGTCTCTCTCTCTGTCTCTCTCTCTGTCTCTCTCTCTCTCTGTCTCTCTCTGTCTCTGTCTCTCTCTCTCTCTGTCTCTCTCTGTCTCTCTCTCTCTGTCTCTCTCTCTGTCTGTCTCTCTCTCTGTCTCTCTCTGTCTCTCTCTCTCTCTCTGTCTCTCTCTCTGTCTCTCTCTCTGTCTGTCTCTGTCTCTCTCTCTCTCTCTGTCTCTCTCTGTCTCTCTCTCTGTCTGTCTCTGTCTCTCTCTCTCTCTCTGTCTCTCTCTCTCTCTCTCTCTGTCTCTCTCTGTCTCTCTCTGTCTCTCGTCCTCCAGCCCTGTTTAACCTGATCCCGGTAGGTTTGCGGGTGGTGGCCATGCAGGGAGTGAAGGCTGGACTGTACGTGGCGATGAACGCAGAGGGATACCTCTACACATCAGTAAGAACCTTTACTTCACTTCATGCTTCAGTTCTTCTCAACATGAGATAAATGTGTAGGATGTTGTTCTGACATGATGAGAAAGTCTTGGTTATAAACGACTACTAATATTTAATAATGATAATAATCAGCAGCTCTGTAGACCGAGTACAGCTCCAGTTGTTGAGCCGCTGCTTCTCCTCACTGAGTTCATCCATCTATAATTCATGTCTGCTGCTTCCATGAAACTTTAAAACGCACTTCTTCAGTCGCTGTGTGCAGCATCAGAAAGGAGAGGGAGTGATGGAGGAAGAGAGGGATGATGGAGGTGATACGGTAAAGATGTGTAAACAGGAAGAGGCGACCTCGGGCAGCGTTTCTCTGGAAGACAGGAAGCTTCATTTAAATAAATCCGGCAGTTCCGTGAGTCGTTATCAGGGTCTGAAATTATGATTACATTTGAACACATCATGGTAACATTGTAATGTACCTTCACTCAATAGTCATTTTTCCTGACTTTGAACGCCTCATAATAATAACTCAATGGCACCTCCATTAATGTTCGTATCTCCGGTATTTATCCAGTCAGGACTGTGATGCTAACTGCTGCTAACAGCTAACGTTACTAACTCTCCTCCTGCTGATTACGACACAGGTTTGTTGTTCACAGTGTCGCTTTATCAGGTAAAAATAGGGTGGGATCTTAACGCTGGGAGGCTTTCACCACACAGCGTCACAAGAATTTCTCGCTCCAGTTGAAATATTTCAAATCCCGTGAATACACACATTTTTCAGACTTTTTTGGACAATTTTCGGACGTTTTCCAGACTTTTTCCTTACTTTTTTTCAGCCTTTTTTTTGACATTTTCGGGTCTTTTTTCGGACATTTTCCGGACTTTCTTTGGACTTTTTTTCAGGCATTTTTTTGACAATTTTCGGAAATTTTTTGGACTTTTTATCAGACATTTTTTGGACAATTTTCAGACATTTTTCAGATTTTCTTAGGACAATTTTCAGAGCTCTTTTTTTCAGACTTTATTTTGGCCTTTTTTTCAGACATCCCCTCAGCTTTAGTAGCATCACACTGTTGAGCGCTTTTTTTCTCTCCGCCGTGTCTCCGGTCAAACAAACTGAAATGATACGGTGTGCGTTTGCGTCATTGTGCAGCGTAACGGTGGGACATCCAGAAGCGTTAACCAACTATCATCTATCTAAATAATGTTTATAGATGCTTTACAGAGTTTTTATTAAAAGTAAAAGTCTCTGATTGTAACATAACGTTGATATTAAGACACAGTCTTCCTGAGTATCTGCAGGTCTCTGCTGGATCAGAGTCGATTCTCTCTGTTCTCTAGAGAACCTTCAGGAGCTGTTAGATGCTGGAGCAGGTTTCTGCAGCATCGTGTGAGTTTGTTCTGCTCTGATTGGCTCTCTGCTGGACCACCTGTTCTATCCAGAGGGCACACACACACACACACACACACACACACACACACACCTGTGCTATGGCTAAATTTACTTTAAGAGTTCACATTTGACAACGTGGATCTGAGTAAAAAACTGTACTGCTGTATTCACATACAGTGACATCATACTGACTGTATCTAGCAGCCACACGTCTCTATTACAGTATGAACCCAAAATAAACGGTGATTTAATATCAATGAACAGATCAAAATGATGCTGAAATAACTACATCATGATGCTGATTAGTTGTCAGGTCTGTTACCATGACGACAAGCAGACAACTTTTAGAATGCTTGTTTTCTGAATGGAGTCTGGATGGATCAGTGACAGACTACGCAGCTGCTCCAACAACACTCAACATGACGTCATCCAGAGACGTTGTCTCTACCAGGACAGTCTGTGGTTCCTGCGCTCTGTACAGATATGATGGACTATCGTCGCTCTGGGTGACCACACACACATACAAGATTTATTTTATTTTTTTTATTTTTTTCGAACATTTTTCGGACAATTATTTTCCGACTTTGTTTCGAAAAAAAATTCGGACATTTTCCAGACTTCTTTGAGACTTTTTGGGGACATTTTTTCAGACTTTCTTGGGACTTTTTTGGACTTTTTGTCAGAGATTTCTTGGACAATGGTGGTACATTTTTCCGGACTTTTTTGGACTTTTTATCACAAATGTTTTGGACAATTTCGAGACTTTTTTGGACATTTTTCAGCCTTTCTTGGGACTTTTTTTTCAGATATATCCCGGACAATTTCTTGGACATTCTGGACGCTAATCTAGCATGTCCGCGTCATTCACGTCGCAAATTCACATCTTTTCACCTCTTTGCACTGACTCTGGTTTTAACGGCGGGAGTTTTCCTGGAGCTCAGCCGTCGTTTTATCTGCAGACACCAGAAGAAGAGTTTAATGAAATGTAATAATAATCTGAGAGGAGGAGACCAAAACTTGACAACTGTTTCTGATTTTCTTCTTTAATAACAAAATGTTGTTAAACTTGAACTTCTTCTTCTTTGGTTGACTTCACCTGGTGTCCTCACTGTGTGTGTGTGTGTGTGTGTGTGTGTGTGTGTGTGTCAGGATGTGTTCACAGCAGAGTGTAAGTTCAAGGAGTCGGTGTTTGAGAACTACTACGTCATCTACTCGTCCACGCTGTACCGGCAGCACGAGTCGGGCCGGGCCTGGTTCCTGGGCCTCAACAAGGACGGAGTCATCATGAAGGGGAACCGGGTGAAGAAGACCAAACCCTGCTCACACTTCGTCCCCAGACCCATCGAAGGTGAGACACCTCAGCTTAGCTTAGTTTAGCACAGATACTGGAAGCAGGGGGGAACTGTTAGCTTTAACACTGACGTTGTTTACTGACCAGCTGTAGAAATAAAACGTTGAACTGCTTCGATTAATCACAGTTATGGGTAAGACGCCTGAACTCACCGTGAGTCTCTGGACTCTAGCAGTCTCTGTAGAGGTCGGAGGTGGAGCAGCAGAGGTCGTCCGGTAGGGACTTCCTCAGAGTTTGAGGACGAGCTGGAGCTCTAATATCACAGATGGAGGTTTAACAGGAAACATGAAGCTCCGTCTCTGCTTTCAGCTGCTCCGACTCTCCTCCTCCATCTTCATCTAAAAATATCTGTCAACTATCACCTTCCTCTTCCTCTCCTCAATCTCTCCATCTTCTCCTCTTCCTCTCCTCTATCTTCTCCTCTTCCTCTCCTCCATCTCTCCATCTTCTCCTCTTCCTCTCCTCTATCTTCTCCTCTTCCTCTCCTCCATCTCTCCATCTTCTCCTCTTCCTCTCCTCTATCTTCTCCTCTTCCTCTCCTCCATCTCTCCATCTTCTCCTCTTCCTCCTCCACGTCCGTCCTTGTATATTACGTGTCTTTACTGAAATATGTGTACACAGACCTGCACATATATATTAGTATGAAGTATATTTATATCTATATTATAATTATAAATATTATAAATGTTATATCTACTGTATAAAGTGTTGTGATGTGATGTAATAACAGTTACCCCCCCCCCGCAGTGTGTATGTATAAGGAGCCATCGCTGCACGAGCTCGAGGAGAAGCTGCTGAAGTCATCGCGGAGCCCGACGATGAACGGCGAGGAGGAGCGGCGAGGCCTGGAGCAGCAGGAGGAGCAACAGGAGGAGGAGGACTGCACAGAGCAGGACGGATCATAGCCTGCAGAGCCCCCCCGCAGGAGGAGGAAGAGGAGGATGAGGAGGAGGCGAACTCCCATTTTAACACTCCCTCTGTTCAGCAACTACAACCACACCAACGACAACAACCGCCGCCACGACGACGACGGCGACGACAACGAAAACAAAGAAAAAAAAAGATGCTAAAAAAAAAAAAAAAAAATCTTCTTGCTCATGTTGAATGTGTGACGGGAAAAAAAAAATCAGGACGTTGATGATGATGATTTACATTTTATGCAAAAAAGCCCTGCTGATATGGCGCCCGGAGGCTAGCACACCTACTCTTCATCGCCACGTTGTAAACATCATCATCATCATTTGTGTCACGACGATGACGAAATGTTTCCCGAGCTGAGCGAGCGCTGAGAACTCTGAAGCTTTAAGCCATGTAGAAACTTCACTTCACTTCCTTTCATTTCTTGATGAATGCAAAAACTTTCGCACTTTCGACACGCCGCGCTTCTTCTTCTTCTTCTTCTTCTTCTGCGTGTTGTTCTGTCCAATCAGAGAGAAGAGGGTTTTTTTCTGTTTTGTTTGGTTCTTCAGCTGCCACATCTTGTTTGTTTCTCGAGGTCGAGAGTTCGTTGCAGACACTGCCGATAAAAAAGCTTCCGAGGGGAACGAATACTGAACGACTTCCTGTTGTGATGGACCGGAGGACGAGGAGGAGGAGGAGGAGGAGGAGAGGGAGGAGGAGGAGGAGAGGGAGGAAGAGGAGGAGGAGGAGGAGGAGAAGGAGGAGGAGGAGAGGGAGGAGGAGGAGGAGGAGGAGAGGGAGGAGAGGGAGGAGAGGGAGGAGGAGGAGGAGGACGAGGAAGAGGAGAGGGAGGAGGAGGAGGAGAGGGAGGAGGAGGAGGAGGAGGAAGAGGAGCAGAGGGAGGAGGAGGTAATCCGGTTCATGTTTCTGATTTAAGATCAATACCTGGATCAGAGCAGCCGGTTGGTTTCTAGAAACCTCCAACAGCAGATATCTGATGTTTCTGTAAGAACTTCACATTCCTGCGTTTTAAAATCATCCATCAGGTTTTATATTGACTTCCCTAAACGTTGACTAAACATTGACTAAATGTTGACTAAACGTTGACTAAATGTTGACTAAACGTTGACTAAATGTTGACTAAACGTTGACGCTAACGGAACGTTGATGAAACTTTGACGCTGATGGGACGTCGACTAAATGTTGGCTAAACGTTGACTAAACATTGATTAAACATTGATGCTGATGGAACGTTGACTAAACATTGACTAAAAGTTGAATAAACGTTGACTAAACATTGACTAAACATTGACGCTGATGGAACGTTGACTAAACATTGACTAAACGTTGACGCTGATGGAACGTTGACTAAACATTGACTAAACATTGACTAAACGTTTACTAAACGTTGACTAAACATTGACGCTGATGGAACGTTGACTAAACATTGACTAAACGTTGACTGAGCGTTGACTAAACGTTGACTAAACATCGACTAAACGTTGACTGAGCGTTGACTAAACGTTGACTAAACATCGACTAAACGTTGACTGAGCGTTGACTAAATGTTGCCGCTGATGGAACGTTGACTAAACGTTGACTGAGCGTTGACTAAACGTTGACTGAGCGTTGACTAAACATTGACGCTGATGGAACGTTGACTAAACGTTGACTAAACGTTGACTAAACATTGACTAAACATTGACGTTGACTAAACATTGACTAAACATTCACGCTGATGGAACGTTGACTAAACGTTGACTAAACATTGACTAAACATTGACGCTGATGGAACGTTGACTAAACGTTGACTAAACGTTGACTAAACGTTGACTAAACGTTGACGCTGATGGAACGTTGACTAAACATTGACTAAACATTGACTAAACATTGACGCTGATGGAACGTTGACTAAACGTTGACTAAACGTTGACGCTGATGGAACGTTGACTAAACATTGACTAAACATTGACTAAACATTGACTAAACGTTTACTAAACATTGACTAAACATTGACGCTGATGGAACGTTGACTAAACATTGACTAAACGTTTACTAAACATTGGCTAAACATTGACTGAACAGGACGTTGATGGTACATTGACTAAACGTTGACTGAACGTTGACTTAACGTTGACTGAGCGTTGACTAAACGTTGACTAAACATCGACTAAACGTTGACTGAGCGTTGACTAAATGTTGACGCTGATGGAACGTTGACTAAACGTTGACTGAGCGTTGACTAAACGTTGACTAAACATCGACTAAACGTTGACTTAACGTTGACTAAACGTTGACTAAACATCGACTAAACGTTGACTGAGCGTTGACTAAACGTTGACTGGGCGTTGACTAAACATCGACTAAACGTTGACTTAACGTTGACTGAGCGTTGACTGAACGTTGACTGAGTGTTGACTAAACATCGACTAAACGTTGACTTAACGTTGACTGAGCGTTGTCGCTGATGGATCGTCTCCCTGTCAGGAGGTCCAGTCTAAAATCTGATGATGATAACCAGTAAATTGGCCGCCAGGAACTTGAAGACACAGAACACAATGAAGAGCTTCCTCTGGTGTCCGTCTCTGTGCTGCGTTCAGGGTCTGAGAGCTTCCTCTGGTGTCCGTCTCTGTGCTGCGTTCAGGGTCTGAGAGCTTCCTCTGGTGTCCGTCTCTGTGCTGCGTTCAGGGTCTGAGAGCTTCCTCTGGTGTCCGTCTCTGTGCTGCGTTCAGGGTCTGAGAGCTTCCTCTGGTGTCCGTCTCTGTGCTGCGTTCAGGGTCTGAGAGCTTCCTCTGGTGTCCGTCTCCGTGCTGCGTTCAGGGTCTGAGAGCTTCCTGTGGTGTCTGATATCTGATATCTGATATCCGGTGTTTGATCTGATGAGGATATGAATGTGTTGATGAATGACTCAGCGTTATTCCAGAGCGTCAAACGTCGTCTGTTTTTGAACACATTTGTATGTTTTTGTTTGTTGTGATGCCGTCGGACACGCTGCGCTCTGATTGGTTTATCTTTAACGTGAGCAGCATGTTGACGGCTTCATGTTGCAGCTGATTATTAGTTATTTATTGATTAGTGTTTCAGACCTGAACTTACACAGAAGTCTTTAAATCTCCACTTAAATCAACTATTAGATGTTTTCTTTCACCTTTATTGATTATTTGCCTTCACGCTAAAAACATATTTAGGACCCAGACGAGTGTTTTTATTGGTTTCAGCCTGAAAAATGATTTAACTACAACGAATTCAGACATAACTAGTCAACAATAATAATAAATTCAACTTATATAGCGCTTTTCAAGTACTCAAAAGACGCTTTACATTATGGGGAAAGTACGGAAGCGTAGATCTTTAAGAAGGTATTTAAAGTTAATTTGATGTTTCTAAACTCTCTGTGCACCAAAGTTATGGAGGACAGAACCTGCCAAAATAAAAAATAAAAAATAAATGACTTGATAAATACATAAATATGGCATTAAATGTGCCAAAAATAAAATCAAAAATAAATATAGGCATTAATTAATAGATAAAATGTAACATCAATTGATATTTCTGTTTTAATTTGCTTCTTTATTTATTTACCTTTAGTTACTGTATCAATCAACTCTTCTATTTAATTTTCCCTTTTATTTATTTATTTTTATTAACTTTTAAATGTATTTATTTATTTCTGTATTTATTTTTTATTTATTTAAAAAAAATGTTAAATGCAATAAAAACAAATGCAAAATAATTAAATACATAAATGTAAAAGTTAATAAGAATTAATGAATAAATAAAAAAGAAAATTAAATAGAAGAGTAGATATATATAGGAATTAATAAAAAGTATTTCAGCATTTTTTAATTTACTTTAAATGTATTTTAAGTTAATTTATTCATTCTTAAACTGCATGATTAAATAAATACATACAATTTAACAATGAATAAATATTAAAAAAAAGAATAAATGCAAAAATAAATAAATACATTTAAAAGTAAGAACAAAATAAAAGGGAAACTTAAATAGAAGAGTACATAGATAAGTATTTTAGCTTTTTTTTTTATTTACTTTAAATTGATTTATTCGTTATTAAATTGCCAAAACAAATAAATACATACAATTTAATAATGAATAAATATATTGAATATAAATTTCAAATAAATAAAGAGTAAATGCAAATGGACATTTAAAAGTAAAAAAGTAAAAGGGAAAATTAAATAGAAGAGTAGATAGATAAAGAAATTAAATAAATAAAGAAGCAAATTAAAACTGAAATATCAATTTATGTCACATTTGAATTAATTAATGCCTACGTTTATTTATAATATTTTTGGTGCATCTAATGGCATTTATTTATTTCTTATTTTTTTTATTTTGGCAGGTTCTGTCCTCCATACAACGTGCCTCATGCAGCTGTAATGTAGAGAAGATCTAATGTGTGGTTGAAGCAGACTGAAACCTTTTAAACGTCCTCTCTCTCTCCGGGTCTCACGTCCTGGTCCGGTGATGCGTTCAGGTGTCGGCTGATGAGAGGACATCTGGTGACGTGTTTAACACTGCCCTGTTCGGTTCAGACGAGAAGCACTGCCCTGAGAACCGCTTCACTCCTCCGACCTCGTCTCAACCGCCGCCGCTCCTCTCTTCTAACCAACTTTATTTAAACGTCCCGTCGTGGGTTTTTAGATTCCTGTAGAATAACGCTGATGTTCTAACGTTGAGACGAGTCGCTGCACTGCCCCGCCGTCCAACCTGCAGTACCTTTCTTCTTCTCTTGTTTCTCCTCTATCACGAGTCACCGACCGAGTCTCCCAGAATGCATCTCAACCGTCTCCCAGTTTACAAAGATCAACCAGTCGACCTCCACTTCCTGTTTCATATATATATATATATATATATTCATATATTCATATATATATATATGTATAATAACCCGTCTGTCCAATCACTGCCTTCCTAATAATAATAATAATAATGTGTTTAATATGTAGCAGCAGAGGAGCTCTAAGTATGGAGTATCAGTTGTGCCATAATCTTTACGTTGCATAGCTTTTTGCACAGATTTAAATTTATTTTTTTACAAATGTGTGAAATATTGAATATAGAAGTCTGGTAACACAGAAACAGATTCAAATTCAACATTTTATGATTTTTTCTTTTTATAATGTAAAAAATTTTGCACACTATAAAGTCGTTTCGGTCCTCGGACTATTGTCAGGTATATTTATTATTATTATTTTAACAAATTAACAAATTAACACGTCTCATTGACACGTTTTGTTCTCTACAGGAGAAAAAAAAGTGTGTTTTAACTTTGTTTAATTTTGTGAGCAAATGGGAATTAAAAGCCACATTAATAAAATAAGATTAATAACTTGCATTCAAGATAAAAAAAAACATTAAGCTGTTTAATTAAAGGCCAAATGTTGAAATTAATATTTATTGTAAATAATCACAAAACATTTTGAATAAAAGAAACAAAAAAAAGTGAAAATAGAAAAACAGAATCTGTTCTGTTTGTTAATGAAAAAATTATGAATATGAATAATTTGTTTGTTTTAAATTCATACAAAGATGATTTTTGGGAAACTCGGTCCCCTCCCATCAGCCGACAGGAACCCGCCAAAATAAAAGACACTTATAATTTGTTGACATCTCACAGATTAAATATAATAAAGTTTTTGCATGTAGACAAATAAATAATATTAATAATAATATTAATGCTAAGCTGATCTGTGACGCTCCGTCGTTAAACACGCTGCACATTTTGAGCTTAACAGTGATGAAGCGGGGGGGGGCTACAGTCGCTGTTTATCTTCTTTGAGATTTCTGTTTGGGATTTTTGTTGGTTCCAACGGACGGACGGACTGAAGGAGGGAACGAACCAATCACAATCCACCGTACTGCCTCTGAGAAAGTCTTCCAGTTTGGGGTGTTTGGGGAGGTTGGGGGGGGGGTCGGTCCACGAGGACAGGAGAGACCGACGGGGACGCTCGTCTGGTCTGAAGGGACGCTGGACGTGTCTGTGAACGCTGTTTTCATGTTTGTGAAACTTTCAACCAAAACACTCGACAGGAATGTTGTAACACGAGAGTCTGTTCTACCTCGTCTGCTGCTACGGAGGCTCAACCAGGACACGAACACACGGCGCCGACGTTACGTCACGTCACGTCACGTCACTAAATCATCATTTTACAAAGAATTTTTAATTTTCTTTTTTTTTTTTTGGAGGATTTGGAGACTGAAATTCCTATTTTGGAAATGTATAGACGCACTCGTTGCTTTTTCTAATTATTAAAAAAATTAATTACCCGATAAATAAATAAATAAATATGCCATTAAATGTACCAAAAACAATATAAAAATAAATGTGACATAAATCGTTTTTTGTTTGCTTAGTTATTTATTTACTTATTGTAATAACTCCCCTATCATATATACTCTTATATGTATTTAATTAATTAAAGTATTAAAGTATTTCATTTTCCCTTGTATGTATGTATTTATGTATTTATTTATTTATTTATTTTTATTAACTTTTAATTGGATTTATTTATTTTGGGATTTCTTTTTTATTTATTTGAATTTCTTTTTAAAATGTATTTAACAATAAATGCAAAATTAATTAATTAATTCAAGAGTTAATAAAAATAAATAAATAAAAGAATAAATTAATAAAAAGTCAAAATTATATACAAGAGTAGATAGATTTAAGGGAATTAATAAAAAGGTAAATAAATAACGAAGCAAATTAACACAGAAATATCAAGTGATGTCACATTTTATCTATTATTTTTAATATTATTTTTGGTACATTTAATGGCATATTTATTTGATAATCAAGTCATTTATTTATTAATTTATGAGAGATAAAAAATATAGAAAATAAAAAATGTACTTAGAGATTCATTTATAAATGCAGTCTGATACTGAGACCTGATGGATGTTGGTTTATTGGTCAGGACAGACATTTCTACGTGATGTGAACGTGGCCAGTTTGTGTATTTCTGGTAAATGTGATGACGCCTGAAGGCAGCGTCGGCGTGTAAACTAGAAGTAGAACGAGTAGAAGAGACTCTCTGTGATTAAAGAGACGTCAGCAGGTCGACTGTTCAAATCAGATTTAACGTCCCAATAACTTCCCATAATTAAATGAATGAATAACCTTCTGATGACGAGTCGACCTGCTGAGCTCTCCCTGTAACTTTATCCAAAAACGTTGCCGGCGCAAAATGATGATGTCATTACCGAGCGACAGAGGCCCCTCCGGCGGCTGGTGGAGCGGCGGGAGGACGGCGAACCGTCGCCACGTTGAAACCGTCTTTGTCTCTTGATCTCTTTGTGTTTGCTGATGTTTGCACCTTTTCTGAGACACCTTCATATAAACGCATCATATATTAGAAAACAACGTCATCGCAAATACGAATACGCAGCGGGATGAAAAGATGAGTGAAAAATAAAAACAGAACGAAATAAAGCTTCAGAGTCGCCTCGTTCTTCATGAAATGTTGTTTTACTGTGAAGGTTTTGTGTCTGTTAGATACTTTAAATCATCCCCCGTGTACCCTGTGTACTCTGTGTACTCCGTATACTCTGTATACTCTGTGTACTCTGTGTACCCCGTGTACCCCGTATACTCTGTGTACCCCGTGTACTCCGTATACTCTGTATACCCCGTATACTCTGTATACTCTGTGTACCCCGTGTACTCCGTATACTCTGTATACTCTGTGTACCCCGTGTACTCCGTATACTCCGTATACTCTGTATACCCCGTATACTCCGTATACTCCGTATACCCCGTATACCCCGTATACTCCGTGTACTCCGTATAGTCTGTGTTCTGAGAGGTAAAATCACTGCGTTAGTGAATGGAGTCTGGTGGCTTTGAAGATGAAACGGCTTCAGTTCCCCGTCAGTTTGAGCCGTCTGACGGGGACGTTTTAGTCGAAGTTGAAGTGACCCCTTTAGTGATGACATCAGATTTAATTCAATGAAGTTTATTTAGTTTATTTAAAGAAGAAGAAAAAGTGAATAAATTGAATGAAAAAAAACAACAAACAATAATCTAAATTTAAGATGTGTCTTTCATAATCAACTGTTATCTTCAGTATCAATTTCAAAATAAAATCCCCGTTTGTAGAGACTGTTTTTCCGGAGAAGCTGAAGACGGTTTCAGACTCTCGTTACAGTCTGAAGTGTTTTTGTTCTTTTTTTAAAAGCTGTTATTCTTGAAGCAAAGTGAAAAACACAAAGTGGGACAGGCGGGCTAAAAGCTCAGCGAACGTCCGTCCACTTTACAGACGTCTCCGTCTAACGCTGCAATGTCTTAAGAGCTTCATCCAATTTTAACGAGGAGCGACACGAAAACACGACTCTGCTGCAGCAGAACGAGGCTGAAACCGTCCGCTGACATCACAGCGAGCAGAAGAGAACGAAGAGGTCCATCTATCTTTGTTCCCGTCGTCATGGAAACCGACGCCTGGACGCACAAACGGACCGACACCAGCCAGCCTCAGAGCGCTTTAGAGAAACATTCAGTAGAACATCTGTAAATGTAGATTTAGAACAACCTCACCTCTGTAGCTCCTTCACAGTAAAAGCCTCAAAGAGACACCTGGTGGCTTCATGCTATGCTAACTAGAGATACCTGACAGTTTTAGGGCTTTTATTGTGAAGTAACAGTAAGGCTTTTATTGTGAAATAAATGTAAGGCTTTTATTGTGAAGCAGCTGGAGGACTTTTACTGTGAAGCAGCTTTAGGACTTTTATTTTGAAGGAGCTGGAGGGTTTTACTTTGAAGCAGCTGAAAGGCTTTTATTGTGAAATAAATGTAAGGCTTTTATTGTGAAGCAGCTAGAATTTTTTTTACTGTGAAGTAGTAGGACATCTTTTACTGTGAAGTAAATTTAAGGCTTTTATTGTGAAATAAATGTAAGGCTTTTATTGTGAAGCAGCTTTAGGACTTTTACTTTGAAGCAGTTGGGGCTCTTACTGTGAAGCAGCTCCAGGGCTTTTATTGTGAAGCAACTAGAGGACTTTTACTGTGGAGTAAATTTAAGGTTTTTACTGTAAAGCAGCTGGAGAGCTTTTATTGTGAAGCAGCTTTAGGGCTTTTACTGTGAAGCAGCTGTCCAAACAGGATGTTAACTCAACATTCTGTATTATATTGTATAATATTCTGACTGTAGTTTACATGTTAACATAAAGTTCATGATATATATCATTTAAACATCGAACGTCAGATGTTCTTTTATTGATTTAGTGATTTATTTGACAGTAAACGTTTTTTAGATGTCCAGACGGTGAAGACACAGTGAAGACACGGTGAAGACACGGTTAAGACAAGATGAAGATACGGTGAAGACACGGTTAAGACATGGTGAAGACACGCTGAAGACACGCTGAAGACACGGTGAAGACACGCTGAAGACACGCTGAAGACACGGTGAAGACACGGTGAAGACACGGTGAAGACACGGTGAAGACACGGTGAAGACACGCTGAAGACACGGTGAAGACACGGTGAAGACACGGTGAAGACACGGTGAAGACACGCTGAAGACACGGTGAAGACACGGTGAAGACACAGTGAAGACACGCTGAAGACACGGTGAAGACACGCTGAAGACACGGTGAAGACACGGTGAAGACACGCTGAAGACACGGTGAAGACACGCTGAAGACACGGTGAAGACACGGTGAAGACACGCTGAAGACACGGTGAAGACACGGTGAAGACACGCTGAAGACACGCTGAAGACACGGTGAAGACACGGTGAAGACACGCTGAAGACACGGTGAAGACACGGTGAAGACACGGTGAAGACACGGTGAAGACACGGTGAAGATACGATGAAGATAAAGATGACATACAGATGTTCATCATGTTGACGGTGTCGGCTCAGTTAAACTCTGTTTTTAGTCATAAAGTGTGAATAAAACTAAATGTTTTAATTCTCAGCTGTGATTATAAATCTAATAAACTTGATGAAATTAGTCATAATAGTATGATAATATCTTAGCTGTTTAATATAAACCAGGTTTTCATCAACATGTAGTTACAGACTGACGCCACCAGAGAGAGACGGAACACCAGATGTGTCAACAGCTGTAACATCTTCAATATGTAATACACATAGAAATATAGTCAATATGTTTGTATTAACTCCCTTATTTATTCATTCCTCTGTTTAATTTTCCCTTTTATTTATTTATGTATTTATGTTTATTCATTTTTAAATTTATTTATTAATTTTCGCATCAATTTTTTATTTTTTTATTTTTTCCATTCATTTTTTATTTCCAATATTTATTTTTTAATGTATGAATATATTTATGTATTTATGCATTTGATTATTTCTGCAGGATTTTCCCTTTGTATTTCACCCCTTATTCATTTCCCCAATCTTATTACTTTTGTATTCTTTTCTTTATACATTTCTTTATCCAAAAAATAAATAAACAAATACAAATACATTTTAAAATAGATAAATAAATGAAAAATAAATAAATACATTTTTAAATTGATAAAAAATAAATACATAAATAAATACAAATGAATTAATGTCTACATTTATTTTTAATATTATTTTTGCTACATTTATTTATTTATACATTCATTCATTCATTCATTTATTTATTTATTTATTTATTTGTGTTCATTAATTAATTAATTAATTTATTTATTTATGTATTAATTTATCAATTAATTAATGTCTACATTTATTTTTAATATTATTTTTGCTACATTTATTTATTTATTCATTCATTTATTTATCTATTTATTCATTTATTCATTTATTCATTTATTCATTTATTCATTTATTCATTTATTTATTTATTCATTTATTCATTTATTTATCTATTTATCTATTTATTTATTGATCGATCAGGTTCTGGAAGCCTCGCGCTGTTGAGAAATCAGTGATCGATGTCGCAACAGGAGGAGGAGCATCAACCCGGAATAACTTCTACTTCCTTCATGTTCCACACAGACAGACACACGCAGCTCGTTAACGGGTTTAACGGCTTTAACGGCTTTAACGGGTTTAACGGGTTTAACGCTCCGCTTCAGTCCGGCTGGAACTCGCGTCTCCGTTTTGGTTCCTAATTGCGACCACTTTAATTAGTTAATGAATTAGTAATTAGCGCGTGTCTTTAACCCGGGTCCCCTCTCAGACCCGCCTCCCCCCCCCCCCCCCCGGTATAAGCCGACTGGATGATCCGGACCCAGCAGACCCCCCAGACCTCCCAGACCTGCTGCCCATGTAAGTCAAACCTCCTGCTCGGGTTTATTTCTTAAATGTGTGATTTTCTCTATGGACCCTGGTTGGTCCTCATGTTGTTGTTGTTGTAATGCTGATTTCATGATAACTGAATGTGATTCTGATGTTTTTCATTCGCTGTCAGTCGCTTTGAGTAAAATCATCCCTGCATGACTGAACATCTGCACCGTGCTGTTCCACGCACGGACCGGTGTCTGCTGCTCGCTCGCAATTAAAGTCCTGCGTGCGAAACGTCATTTAGAAATCCCTCAATTTACTGTTTGGTCGGTTATTGTAAGCAGTGTATACACACCAGGAGCACAACTACACATCAGCATTAATCATCCAGATGTGTTCTACATATCGGCATACACACACTGCACCAGCATGCGCTCAAACCAACAGAAATACAACTTTTATAAATCATTTTCCTGTTATTCCAATAATCCCTAATGCACCTCGATGGACAGTAACACTCATGAAATCTGTTGAAGTGTTGCATGCTGAATGATTTATGAGCCGAATTGACCATAACACTCTAAATATTTGTAAAATCTCTTAAAATGTGTTAAACGTTTTGGTTCAGTATTTTCAGATGATGGAAACATTTTGAATTGAAGACTTTTTAGATGAAGATCTTCCCACACACACACACACACACACACACACACACACACACACACACACACACACACACAGGAGGGAGGGGGGGCAGCCTGTCTGTTAGCAGAGTCCTCCATCGATCCAGTCTGATAATCAGATTATCGTCAATCACATCAGATTGGGGACTCTGCAGCGATCAGCAGAAACACAGCTGAACACTGCAGTCCACCTGCCTCTTCATCATCATCATCATCATCATCATCATCATCATCATCATCATCATCATGAGATCTTTACAGTGAATGAATGAATACAGGAAAAGAACTTTATCTCCTTTTCCAGATACTGCTGCATGATGTGTGTGTTGTATTTTGACCCCGTACAGGATAGAGACTATAGAGACTATAGAGAATATAGAGAATATAGAGACTATAGAGACTATAGAGAATATAGAGAATATAGAGACTATAGAGAATATAGAGAATATAGAGACTATAGAGACTATAGAGAATATAGAGAATATAGAGACTATAGAGACTATAGAGAATATAGAGACTATAGAGAATATAGAGACTATAGAGAATATAGAGACTATAGAGACTATAGAGAATATAGAGAATATAGAGAATATAGAGACTATAGAGACTATAGAGAATATAGAGACTATAGAGACTATAGAGACTATAGAGAATATAGAGACTATAGAGACTATAGAGACTATAGAGAATATAGAGACTATAGAGACTATAGAGAATATAGAGAATATAGAGACTATAGAGACTATAGAGACTATAGAGAATATAGAGACTATAGAGAATATAGAGACTATAGAGACTATAGAGAATATAGAGACTATAGAGAC
Source organism: Sebastes umbrosus (assembly GCF_015220745.1). Classification (NCBI taxonomy): domain Eukaryota; kingdom Metazoa; phylum Chordata; class Actinopteri; order Perciformes; family Sebastidae; genus Sebastes; species Sebastes umbrosus. The sequence goes on from NC_051275.1 coordinate 35,332,916, forward strand.
TATAGAGAATATAGAGACTATAGAGACTATAGAGAATATAGAGAATATAGAGACTATAGAGACTATAGAGAATATAGAGACTATAGAGAATATAGAGACTATAGAGACTATAGAGACTATAGAGAATATAGAGGCTATAGAGGCTATAGAGGCTATAGAGACTATAGAGACTATAGAGAATATAGAGACTATAGAGACTATAGAGAATATAGAGACTATAGAGACTATAGAGACTATAGAGACTATAGAGACTATAGAGAATATAGAGAATATAGAGAATATAGAGACTATAGAGACTATAGAGAATATAGAGACTATAGAGAATATAGAGAATATAGAGAATATAGAGACTATAGAGAATATAGAGACTATAGAGACTATAGAGAATATAGAGACTATAGAGACTATAGAGACTATAGAGAATATAGAGACTATAGAGACTATAGAGACTATAGAGAATATAGAGAATATAGAGGCTATAGAGGCTATAGAGACTATAGAGAATATAGAGAATATAGAGAATATAGAGACTATAGAGACTATAGAGACTATAGAGAATATAGAGACTATAGAGACTATAGAGACTATAGAGACTATAGAGAATATAGAGAATATAGAGACTATAGAGAATATAGAGACTATAGAGACTATAGAGACTATAGAGAATATAGAGACTATAGAGAATATAGAGACTATAGAGACTATACCAGAGACCTCCTCATGTATGTCTCTTTACACTTCTATAGTCTTAATTAGGTGAAAAAAACAACACAAGAGAAATGTGTTAGAAAGATATTAGACATGTATTTAACAGTTATAGATTTGTTAGAATAGAACGTAATCTATGAACTGAGCCACGTAAACTTTGAATGTCGACGTTTCTGAACCCAAAATTATGTTTCATATCACGCTTGCAGAAACGGACAAAGCCACGTAGTTAACGTTGTGATTGGTTAAGTTTAGGCAACAAAACGATTTGGTTAAGGTTAGAAAAAAAACATCATGGTTTTGTTGAAATAATAATGTAACAACGTAACAACGTAACAGCGTAACAGCGTAACGTAACAATTTAACGTAACAATGTAATGTAACAATGTAACGTAACAACAGACCCTAAAAACGGAACTAAACAACGGAACCTAAAAACATGACGGAACACGGAACTACTATAAACACCGTTACGTAAAACACCGTTACGTTAAACACCGTTGCGTTAAACACCGCTGCGTTAAACAACGTTGCGTTAAACACCGCTGCGTTAAACAACGTTGCGTAAAACAACGTTGCGTAAAACAACGTTACGTAAAACAACGTAAAACAGCGGTACGGAAAACAGCGGTACGGAAAACAGCGGTACGGAAAACAACGGTACGGAAAAAACAACGTTATGTTACGGAAAACAACGGTACGGAAAACAACGGTACGGAAAACAACAGTATGTAATAAAACAAAGGTACGTAAAACAACGGTACGTAAATAAAACAACGGTACGTAAAACAACGGTACTTAAAATATTGTTACGTAAAATATTGTGAAATAAAACAATGCTACTTAAAACAATGCCGTTATTCGCAGTGCGAAAGCTCAGAAAAATCGGCCTCCTTCCGAAAAAAATTACGCTGCTTTTTCACTGCGTGTACTCGTGACCAAAACAACAGTTTGAAAAAATATATTGACTTTTCCGTTTCTCAACAGACATTTTCCAGCACCCTGCTGCCGAAAGTTTACGTTTTTTTACCCTTTTTTTTTTTTTTACAGTGTACTTGACAAATCTCCCTTTAAGGTACATTTTGAACAAATAAAAAAAATGTGCGATTAATCGCGATTTAAATATTTTAATCGATTGACAGCCCTGATAATATAATTTCCCCACTTTAATTCTGAATGCCAGATGAAGATGTGGAAGACTTCCTTCTAAACATCCTGTAAACTCTCAGTAACGTGTTTGCTCCGTCACATGAAGACAGTTTCCTCCTCCGTCTCCGTCTCCGTCTCCTTCATCTAAATCAGGTTTTCTTTGAAGGCCTCCGCTGTGTCTGACTGCTCTACATTTACTGACTGCTCTACATTTACTGACTGCTCTACATTTACTGTCATCACATTTGTAAACTGAGTCAGCAGAAAGAAAACAAACATGAGGATTCATTTCCTGAAAGAGGAACGTTGTTTATTAAACCGTGAGGATGGATTCTGCAGCTAAATGATGATCAGAGAAACTGCTGAGTGTTTGTTTGTGAGAACGAGCTCCTGAAAATGACTCATTAACTTCCCAGAATCCTCTGGGGCGAGATGCCGGGGTGGTTATTGTCATTTCGGTACCTTCAGCGCATTACACGCCTCTCTACTCTCTCACAGTCGGGTGTTATTGAGTGTGTGAGACGGATGGGTCTCGTTCTGGATGTCCCTCCTGGGATCCACTACCAGCTCCGGTCCTCCACCATCATCATCCCTCCGTCCGTCTCCTCCTCCCTCTAGTTCTATCCACTTCAGACGGGTTTTATTTTGAAATGTGGACACTGTGAGACACCTCTTCCTGTCTGAACTGTTGTGTTTTTTATATTGTAGTTTATTACGACTTCCTGTTGGGAGGTTTGGTCGTAGAGTTCATCAGAGCAGGAAGAAGAGTTTAGAAGCAAACACTGCTGTTTTTTTGACAACAGCGCTGCCGCCATTTTGGACTGAAAACACTTAGTATATTTATAATATTTTATTGTTCC
>NC_051275.1:35348132-35350632 GCF_015220745.1 Sebastes umbrosus
CTACTCCTTTCAACACACCTGACACTTCCACCTGATCCCTTCACTCCACTAGGAAGACTGTAGCCGAGTAGTTCTACATCATGATAATGCTGATTTTTCAACCAGCGATTATGACATTAATGCCAGCTAGACAGAATAAAGCTCTGTCTGTCATGACAATAGTACTGGACTGAAGGCCACTTCATCACTCCAGATACTGTAGATTTAACAGATACCTGCTGTTTTCAGACGGCTGTAAAGAGTCACCCGAGTAAAGGAAAGGCCTTCAGTACAGTTCTATTGTCATGACAGACAGAGCTTTATTCTGTCTAGCTGGCATTAATGTCATAACCACTGGTTGAAAAATCAGCATTATCATGATGTCGAACAAATTAAGTAAAATTACATATTATACCAAATAGACTAGAAATGATTGAAAAGCATCATAAACCACCAAACAGGCTAGAAATGATTGAAAAGCATCATAAACCACCAAACAGGCTAGAAATGATTGAAAAGCATCATAAACCACCAAACAGACTAGAAATGATTGAAAAGCATCATAAACCACCAAACAGACTAGAAATGATTGAAAAGCATCATAAACCACCAAACAGGCTAGAAATGATTGAAAAGCATCATAAACCACCAAACAGACTAGAAATGATTGAAAAGCATCATAAACCACCAAACAGACTAGAAATGATTGAAAAGCATCATAAACCACCAAACAGAATACAGAAAGTTAGTGATTTCAGTTTTTTAGTGAACTCAGGCTGATTAATCCTCATATTAGACTATGATGTCTGAAGGTTGGCAAACATGCTGATCAACCATACTTATCTATCATTGATCATGTTTATTGACTTGACTTTTCATCTATAAAGGCGTCAAAATTGAAAATTTGACTGAAAAGAAAATCCTTGGGGATTGAGGAGTGGTGACCTCTGACCCCTACGGTGACCTCTGACCCCTACGGTGGGTAACGTCACAGAAGGCCTACTCATAAAATGCACTGACTTCACTGATACCGAATCTCCCTCCAAACTAAATTGTAAAGCTGACGGCCCCTCAATATGATCTGATCAGTACAATACAATCAAACTTTATTGTCCACCAGGGTGGAAATTTGTCTTCGGCTCACAAAACACAGAAAACAACAAACATTAAAAACCAGACAGCAGTTAGTAAAAAACAGAGACAGGTTATGTTACACATTAAAACAGTTCATGTCAGTGTCTGTGGCTCAGATCTGCTCAGTCACTGTGTTGAGTTTAGAGTATTGATGGCATTTGGGATGAAAGACTTTTTAAACACATGTTTAGTTGCCAGAGGGGCTCTATAGCGCCTCCCGACTGGCTGCAGAGAGGATGGGAGCTCTCTGCCAGGATGCTCCTCGCCTTCTTCCTCGTCCTTTCTGTAAAAAGTTGAGTCAAGGGCTTTTGGGGTTTACCAACTATTTTGCCTGCCATTGACACAATCCTAAACAGTTTATTCTTCTATCTACAGTGTAGGTGACCGTACCAGGCAGGAAGGTTAAAGGTTAAAATCCTCTCAACAATAGTTTTGTACACTAATTCTAAAATCTGCCGGCTGACACCGAGGCCACTAAGTTTCCTTAGAAGATAAAGTCGCTGTGAGCATCTCTTGAAAATATACTCTGTATTTACAGAGAAGCTCACCTGGGTGTCCAGGACTGTACCGAGGTATTTAAAGTGTTCCACAGTTTCAACATGTTGGCCATCAAGTGAAACTGGCTCTGTGATCAGATGTTGTTTTGTGCAGCACATGATTAATTCTTTCGTCTCGGCCACATTGATTTCTAGCTGGTTAGTGTGACACCGTGTCTGAAGGGCTGTAGTGTGGGCCAGATAGGCAGCTTCACCTAGTGGGCCTGTTTCCTGTAAAAGGCCAACTAAGGCCATGTCATCCGCATACTTAAACAGTCTAAAATGTTTCTCATTGATCATAAATTCATTAGTAAAAAGAGAGAATAGCACAGAGGAAAGAACACAGCCTTGTGGGCAGCCTGTCTGACATGTTCTCTCTGATCCACACAACTAACCCTGTGTTGATGTTGAGATCAAGGAGCCTTTTCAGGAGAATATGCGTCTTCATTGAGTTAAAAGCTGAGCTAAAATCCGCAAATAAAGCTCTGGCATAACCTAAAGGTGCATCAGGTGTTTTGTGACTGTGTTAAGCAGAGTCAGCACAGCGTCGTCTGGGACTCTGTTGCTCTTATTTAAGCGAACTGGAGCAGATCTAGCTTAGTAGCCACTGTGCTGGTCAGGTGGCTGGCAAGAACTCGTTCCATGGTTTTACACAATATGGAGGTTATTGCGATAGGCCACAGATCATTTGGCTTACTTGCGTCGGCTTTTTTAGCACAGGCCTAATTATTGTGAATTTCCATGATTTTGATGAAGTGGCCTTCAGTCCAGTACTATTGTCATGACAGACAGAGCTTTGTTCTGTCTAGCTGGCATTAATGTCATAATCGCTGGTTGAAAAATCAGCATTA
>NC_051275.1:35355632-35360632 GCF_015220745.1 Sebastes umbrosus
TGTACTTTTTCTGACAATTTACAGACTTTTTTTTTTTTACGTTTTTCTGACATTTTTCAAACATCAGATTTTTTGGGGATATTTTTCTGATATTTTTTCGGGCATTTTACGGACTTTTTTCAGATGTTTTGGGGGGTGTTTTTTGGACATTTTTCTGACTTTTGGCAAAAAGTTCTGACTTTTTGACTTTTTTTTCAGAATCCCTCGGTACCAATACCAAGAAAGTTTGAAAAATGTCTGGAAAAAATACCGGGAAAAAAATGAAAATGTTAGAAAAAATGTCTGAAAAAAGGCTGAAAAATGTTATAAAGTATCCAAAAAAAAGTCAAAGAAATATACGAAAAATGTCAGAAAATGTCCGACAAATGTTCGAAAAAAAAATTAGTTTAAAAAAACGTCTGAAAAAAGGCTGAAGAAAAGGCTGAAAAAATGGGCTGTCAAAGTTAACGCGATAACACGTTAACGCAAATTCGTTTTAACTCCACTAATTTCTTTAACGTATTAACACAACTTGTGATTTTTAGGTTGTAGCGGATCAGTTTTAAAGCTGGAGTGAAGATCCTGATATCATCTGAAACTATAAAACCATCAGTACCAACCATGTCAGTCTAGCTGGTCATGAAGGAGGTTAAATAACACTCCAAACTTACACTAAACGTTGGAGAGGAAAAACTGTCATGTCCATTTTCAAAGGGGTCCCTTGACCTCTGACCTCCAGATCAGTGAATGTAAATGGGTTCTATGGGTACCCACGAGTCTCCCCTTTACAGACATGCCCACTTTATGATCATCACATGCAGTTTGGGGCAAGTCATAGTCAAGTCAGCACACTGACACACTGACAGCTGTTGTTGCCTGTTGGGCTGCAGTTTGCAATGTTATGATTGGAGCATATTGTTTTATGCTAAATGCAGTACCTGTGAGGGTTTCTGGACAATATCTGTCATTGATTTGTGTTGTTCATTGATTTACAATAATAAATATATACATACATTTACATAAAGCAAACAGAACGACCACAAAGAGACACAGAACGTGTCTGATAGTCGTCTCTGTGACGAGCTCACAGGAAGAGATCTGCTCTGTTTCCATCCATTGATTCATTGGTATTGTCCACAGTGAGACCTGTGTGGTATTAGTACTTCTACTGCAGTAAAGGATCTGAATACTACCACCACTGATAAGGAACCCTTTCAGCAGTCCAGTGTATCCAGATGGAGCTCCAGCTGCTCCAGCAGTGTGTTTTTATGGCCCTCCGTCAGCTCCTCCACCTGCAGCCGGCCTCTCCGTTCGTAAAGCTGCTCTGGCAGTGATAGAGAGGCAGCACTTCCTCTGCCAACAACTTCTTTTAGATTGGTTTTCCTGAGCAGCTCGGAGCAGATTCAACATTCAGGAAGTTAACTGTCTGAACAGACTCAGTGGAGGCTGTCGGGGCTCGTCCAATAAAACAGGACAGGCCGTTGACGGCGAGTAAAGAGTCCCGTCGTCAAACACACGCCAGGCGTAGCGTACATGCAGTCAGATTGATGGATGTGTTTCATCTACAGACTGATCTGAACTGTTTAATGCTTTAATGAGTTCATTAAATGTAGTTCAAGACTTAAATATGACACATTTCATCTTTTGGAAAATGAAAACGTCTGTTGACGTATCAGAAACTAAAACTAACTAAAGCACAATTTCTAAAGCTGTAAAACATCACGTTAACAAGTCGGCCGTTCAACACAAGGGTCGATGGTTCAACCGTCGAGCTCCTCCTGTCCACACGCGGAAGTGTCCTTGAGCCAGGCACCGGTCCAGGGGCCCAACGGGGAAGAGGACCTGTTGGGCCCCTGGACCTGAGCTCTGTTTGAAGGGACTGACATTTTTTTTGGTGAAAGTCAATCAAACAACCACAGAGAAATACAAAAACCTAAAAGAGACACAAAATGACCACAAAGAGACACCAAACAACCACAAAGAGACACCAAACAACCACAAAGAGACACCAAACAACCACAGAGACACCAAACAACCACAGAGACACCAAACAACCACAAAGAGACACCAAACAACCACAGAGACACCAAACAACCACAGAGGCACAAAACAACCACAAAGAGACAATAAACAACCGCAAAGAGACACCAAACAACCACAGAGACACAAAACAACCACAGAGACACAAAACAACCACAAAGAGACACCAAACAACGACAAAGAGACACCAAACAACCACAGAGACATAAAACAACCACAAAGAGACAATAAACAACCGCAAAGAGACACCAAACAACCACAGAGACACAAAACAACCACAGAGACACCAAACAACCACAAAGAGACACCAAACAACCACAAAGAGACACCAAACAACCACAAAGAGACACCAGACAACCACAGAGACATAAAACAACCACAGAGACACAAAACAACCACAAGGAGACACCAAACCACCACAAAGAGACACCAAACAACCACAAAGAGACAATAAACAACCACAAAGAGACACCAAACAACCACAGAGACACAAAACAACCACAGAGATACAAAACAACCACAAAGAGACACCAAACAACCACAAAGAGACAATAAACAACCACAGAGGCACAAAACAACCACAAAGACACAAAACAATCACAAAGAGACACCAAACAACCACAAAGAGACAATAAACAACCACAGAGACACAAAACAACCACAAAGACACAAAACAACCACAAATAGACACCAAACAACTACAGAGACACAAAACAACCACAAAGACACAAAACAACCACAAATAGACACCAAACAACTACAGAGACACAAAACAACAACAGAGAGACAAAATAACACAAAGATACAAAACAACCACAAAGAGACAAAAAAACACAAAGAGACACCAAACAACCACAGAGACCTACAACTACTACAAAGAGACACAAAACAACTACAAAGAGACGCAAAGTGACCACAAAGAGACACCAAACGACAACAAAGAGATTTAAAACAACAACAAAGAGACAACAAAGAGACGCAAAACAACAACAAGAGACACAAAACGACCACAAAGAGACATGGAACTACTACAAAAGACGCACATCTGTACCTCTGGCAGCAAGCGGGTGTTTGTGGATTGAATCAAGTTAAACTACAGTGTGTGTTATATTATATTATATTATATATATTATATTATTTATATTATATTATATTATATTATATTTATTATATATATTATATTATATATATTATATTATATATATTATTTATATTATATTATATTATATTATATTATATTATATTATATATATGGATTATAGACTGTATATTCATGTGATTTGGTCATAAATGTATTAATAGTTTAACTGAATATTGTCGTCCTCTCAGACTCTGAGGTGCGTCTGGTGTGCAGGGGTCTCATCCCCTACGTCCTCAACTCGTCCTGGGAGATCTGGTGGACGGTTGACGGGAAGAGGCTGGATCAGCTCACCGACCGCCATCGTTTCTCCACGACCAGCAGGTGGACAGGAAATATCTTCACTTCCTGTTTGAGATGTGATGAATCTGTTAAATATAGTTTATACAGTATATACATAAAGTTATATATATATATATAAGTCCTGTAGTCCTGTAAGTCATATGGTTGTTGAGCTCAGCAGGTCTCTACGTGCAGGATGGAATTATGGGTAATACATCAGGTTCTGAGTGTTTTATTTTGAAATGTGTGATATGTGTTTGTCTGCAGACAGCTGAGTTACAACTTCGGGGACCGGACGGAGGAGAGCGTCCTGGTGATCCAGGACTTCCAGTCTGAGGACCTGAACAGGGACTATAACTGCTCGGTGAGGAACAAGATGGGCTCCGACACCCGCAGAGCTCAGCTGGAGGAGGAGGGTGAGGAAGGGGTTAATACTTCTGTTTCCTCTCTCAGGCAGTTTGGTGAATTCTCTTGTTTATCCAGAAGATGTGAATCAGTTTTATCTCCTACTGCTACCGTCAGTTGAACTCAACGCTTCCTGCACAAGTTTCACTTTAAAAGCTTACCAGGAAAGACGAGGTGTGTGACATCGGAACTGCTGGAAGGCTTTTAGTGTGAAATGTCTGCAGGAAGTGCTGCATTTCCATCCATATGTTTTTATGCACATCTTAAATGTGCTCATGCGAGAAGTGAAAAAAAGATAAATGACCATCGAGGTGCAAAACAACTACAAAGAGACACAGATTGACCACAAAGAAACTCAAACCGACTACAAAGAGACAGAGAGCGTGTCGGTCTGATGGATCAGAGGTGAGGAGAGGTGGAGACGGATGAGGAGAGGTGGAGACGGATGAGGAGAGGTGGAGACGGATGAGGAGAGGTGGAGACGGATGCAGAGAGATGAAACTGATGGAGGATTTACTGAAATGTAAAATGTAACTGTTCCTTTAAATCCACTGGGACAGGTGGATGTAGCTGTTCTTGACCTTCAGGTGTGTTTGTTTTGCGTCAGTGTCGCTGCCGTCGGTGGAGCTGGGTTGTGTTTTCGGGGTGACTCTGGTCCTCATGCTGGTCCTCTTCGTGGTCTATCACGTGTTCTGGTTGGAGCTGCTGCTGCTCTACCGGTCCTGGTTCGGCACCGACGAGCGACACACAGGTGAGCAACAGGTGGCGCCTCAGGGCCCGTGATAACTCCGTCACCTGTCCAGATAACTGCAGCTCTCTCAGTGTATTTGACATTATCATACTTCTTTCTGTGTCAACAGGTTTGAATGATTTAGCAGCTTTCTTTGTAATTGAAAAACGTCCTCTGAAGTGATAAAACTGCAGCTTTGGTTTTGCCGCTTCACCTCCTCCACTTCAGATTTTACGTCCTGATACTAAATTTCTCCAATTTAATGATGAGGATCTCTTCTGTCTGGCTGCAGTTGGAGCATTTAGATTATTAAACCTAGAACAGAATAACGTGTTCATCACGCTGCCAGATTCATTCAGTCGACCCTCAAAAACCAGCGCAGTGAGATCTGCTGCCAGCTCACATCGGCGACACATCGGCTGCACT
>NC_051275.1:35365632-35403132 GCF_015220745.1 Sebastes umbrosus
AACTCTCCTTCAGTAAAGTCAGTCACAAAGAGAGTCGGACGATATCAGAGGAGCGTTTCAGAGACGGAGAGAAAGGGTTGCTAATAGTTTAGCCTTCTGCTAACAGCAGCTAACGGCTCACGCTAGCTGCTGTTGACGCTGCACTTTCTGTATTTTGTATTTTTTTGTCACTGTTTCCACTTTTATTCATTCAGTATATCTACAATAAATCAAGTTATATTTTTCTATAAAAAAGAGACTATTCATCTTTAACACTTTTGAAACAGAACAGTATTGTAACGGGAGAACGCATCCTGCACTTTGTCACGCTCTTAACTTTGTATTTTAGCAGTTTACAGTATTTCATCTATTTTTGTTTAATAAACTAAAATTGTTCATCTAATGGTTTGTCATCATCTTCATTCATTTCATGTCTTCCATTTGCACAAATACACACGAGCATGTAGTTCACTTCATAATGCACATGTGGTTGAAAATCTCCAGAAGTTTAATATGAAATCACAGATTTATTCCAGAGGTCTAAAACTCACCACAACACAAACCCTCACCCCGGAGTGGTCCAGCGTCTTCTCTGGTTCATTCTGGTGCAACGTGCTGAAATTATCTTATTTTACATAACGTCCGTAGAAGACCAGGAAAACCTCCTGATTTTACGACTTAGGAGTGTAAAATGCAAAACACCAAATAAATACCCCAAATTAGCCAGCTGACGCAGTAGTAGTAAAAAGCTCATTCCACACTTGAAAACAATCAGTAAGTTAGAATCTATGGCCCCGACCACGGCTCTGAAATATCAGTAAGTTAGAATCTATGGCCCCGACCACGGCTCTGAAATATCAGTAAGTTAGAATCTATGGCCCCGACCACGGCTCTGATACATCAGTATATATTGTGTTTAATCTTACCAGCTGTAGTTCCTGACTTCCTGTTTGTCCTCCGTCAGACCTGTCGGACGCCATCCTTCACTCGATGCAGCGTAGCCGGCGCCTTGTCTTCGTCCTAAGCCCCAACTTCCTGGCAGAAAAGAGCTTCAGCCTCCTGGAGTGTCGTCTGGGTCTGTACCTCCAACATGGCCACCGGGCCTCCGTCGTTGCCGTAGTTTACCGCTCCATCAGTAAATTGCCCTACGTGGAGGTGGCTCAGCTCCGGCAGGCCGCCGCCACCACCGTGACGTGGCGAGGGAGTCAGTCCGAACCACGGCGATCACGCTTCTGGCTGAGACTGAGGCTGGCGCTGCCCGTCCGGCCGCTCGCTATGGGCCGAAGGTTGATCGACAGCACGTCGTCTCACTCGGACCTGGCCGCCATGGCGCTTCAGAGAGTTCAACGGATCCACAAGCAGAAAGACGGAGCCAATCAGAGCCGCAGAACCAGGCGGGCGCCACCCAGAGGGCGGGGCAGAGTGAAGAGGGGGGGGTGGTCACAGCACAGCACCAGCTGCTCGGGGTGCGCCGGGTTTACTGGTCAGGTGGAGGACATAGGGGCGGGGCTAACAGGAGAGATGCAGCAGGTGTCACATGACACGACTGAGATTCAGTCGGACCCGGTACCTGAAACAGACCCCGCCCCAACGCCAGACTCCAGCAATGACCCCGCCCCAACACCAGACTCCAGCCATGACCCCGCCCCGACGGCAGACTCCACCAATGACCCCGCCCCGACGCCAGACTCCAGCCATGACCCCGCCCCAACGCCAGACTCCAGCCATGACCCCGCCCCGACGGCAGACTCCACCAATGACCCCGCCCCGACGCCAGACTCCACCCATGACCCCGCCCCGACGACAGACTCCACCCATGACCCCGCCCCAACGCCAAACTCCACCAATGACCCCGTCCCGACGCCAGACTCCACCCATGACCCCGCCCCTCACCTGGCCTCAGACCCCGCCCCTGACTCCGCCCTCCCCACCTGCCTGCAGATGATTGGAACAGGGGAGGGGCTTGTTGTTAAAGGCTCCGCCCCGACTCTGGAACCCAGCGGAGCCTTTGGTTCAGACTGTAAGTGATGCTGCATTCAGGTCACATAGAAAAAATGGGAAAACATGAACATTAAGAGAAAATACAGAACTAATGACGGGTTCAGACGACCCGATATCAGCCGGAGTATAACCCGACCCGGCAGACGTGGGGCGTTTTGGGCGAAAGACAGTCGATCGTTTTATCCCGTGTAACCTCGCTTCACGATGTCCCGACAGACCTGAACGCAGCGTCGGAGCCATTATTAGCAGGTGATGACATCATCTCATGACATGAAGCTGTGAACATGAAAGACGGAACTGAAGAGACGAAGCGACGTCCTTTAATGAAATAAAATTCACCTTTAATAATGAGATAACAGAGAAATGCCTTATTTTATATCATGATGCTGTTTAGTATCAATCAAACTTTATTAACTGTGATTTCTAATATACGATCTGTGCATTTAATCACTCATCTCTATTTTAGATGCTGTGTAGTCTGTTTTAGGTTTTTCTTTAATCAGCTCCTCTAGGATTGTTTTATTTATTTTTCTTATTTTTGTCTGAATCTGATCGTTCTTGTCTGATGTAAAGATCTTTAAGCCATGTTGTACGAGAAATTGTTAAATAAAATAAAAACTAAAAAAATAATACTAACACCAGTTTTCATAGAATAAGATGGCGACGGCTAAAAACCAAGATGGCGACGGCCAAAAACCAAGATGGCGACGGCCAAAAACCAAGATGGCTACAACCAAAAACCAAGATGGCGACGGCCAAAAACCAAGATGGCTACAACCAAAAACCAAGATGGCGACGGCCAAAAACCAAGATGGCGACGGCCAAAAAAAACAAGATGGCGACGGCTAAAAACCAAGATGGCGACGGCCAAAAACCAAGATGGTGACGGCCAAAAACCAAGATGGCGACGGCCAAAAAAAACAAGATGGCGACGGCTAAAAACCAAGATGGCGACGGCCAAAAACCAAGATGGTGACGGCCAAAAACCAAGATGGCTACAACCAAAAACCAAGATGGCGACGGCCAAAAACCAAGATGGCTACAACCAAAAACCAAGATGGCGACGGCCAAAAACCAAGATGGCGACGGCCAAAAACCAAGATGGCTACAACCAAAAACCAAGATGGCGACGGCCAAAAACCAAGATGGCGACGGCCAAAAACCAAGATGGCTACAACCAAAAACCAAGATGGCGACGGCCAAAAACCAAGATGGCGACGGCCAAAAACCAAGATGGCGACAACCAAAAAACAAGATGGCGACAACCAAAAACCAAGATGGCTACAACCAAAAACCAAGATGGCGACGGCCAAAAACCAAGATGGCGACGGCCAAAAACCAAGATGGCGACAACCAAAAAACAAGATGGCGACGGACAAAAACCAAGATGGCGACGGACAAAAACCAAGATGGCTACAACCAAAAACCAAGATGGCGACGGACAAAAAATCTTTAAACCATGATGTTTGAGAAATTGATTCAATAAAATGTTTTTATTAAATTATTAATATATTTTTAATCAAAATGAATAAAAAAAGAATAATTAAAAAATACTAACACCAGCTCTACTAAAATAATAAAAGTAAGATACATTTAGTAAAATAAGTAAACTAAAATATAAAATGTATGTTTAAATCATCTTTCGGGTCCTTGAAGGCCTCATATTCATTTTGCACAACGAGTTATTTTACGTTTAATACTTTAATTTTGCTCATGTAGCCTAGTTTTACTCTAGGATTATGCCTAATGCAGTATTTGTACACTGTGGTATTGGGACTTCTCTGAGTACTTTTGAACAGACATCAACAGTCTGAGTGTTCCTGAACGTCTCCTGGTGTCTCCATGGAAACCAGGAGGGTCAAAGTTGAAGCAGGTCACTTCTGGACCGGAAACACGTGGATCTCCTCAGGTGAGCTGCTGTCTGTCTGTCTATCTGTCTGTCTCTCTGCCTGTCTGTCTGTCTGTCTCTCTCTCTCTGTCTCTCTGTCTGTCTGTCTGTCTGTCTGTCTGTCTCTCTCTCTCTGTCTCTCTGTCTGTCTGTCTGTCTGTCTGTCTGTCTCTCTGTCTGTCTGTCTGTCTCTCTGTCTGTCTGTCTGTCTGTCTGTCTCTCTCTGTCTCTCTGTCTGTCTGTCTGTCTGTCTGTCTCTCTCTGTCTCTCTCTCTCTGTCTCTCTGTCTGTCTGTCTGTCTCTCTGTCTGTCTGTCTGTCTGTCTCTCTGTCTCTCTGTCTGTCTGTCTGTCTGTCTCTCTGTCTGTCTGTCTGTCTCTCTGTCTGTCTGTCTGTCTGTCTGTCTCTCTCTGTCTCTCTGTCTGTCTGTCTGTCTGTCTGTCTCTCTCTGTCTCTCTCTCTCTGTCTCTCTGTCTGTCTGTCTGTCTCTCTGTCTGTCTGTCTGTCTGTCTGTCTGTCTCTCTGTCTGTCTGTCTGTCTGTCTCTCTGTCTGTCTGTCTGTCTGTCTCTCTCTCTCTGTCTCTCTGTCTGTCTGTCTGTCTGTCTCTCTGTCTGTCTGTCTGTCTGTCTGTCTGTCTGTCTCTCTGTCTGTCTGTCTGTCTCTCTGTCTGTCTGTCTGTCTGTCTGTCTCTCTGTCTGTCTCTCTGTCTGTCTGTCTGTCTGTCTGTCTCTCTCTGTCTCTCTCTCTCTGTCTCTCTGTCTGTCTGTCTGTCTGTCTCTCTGTCTGTCTCTCTGTCTGTCTGTCTGTCTGTCTGTCTCTCTCTGTCTCTCTCTCTCTGTCTGTCTGTCTGTCTGTCTCTCTGTCTGTCTGTCTCTCTGTCTGTCTCTCTGTCTGTCTGTCTCTCTCTGTCTGTCTGTCTGTCTGTCTGTCTGTCTCTCTGTCTGTCTCTCTGTCTGTCTGTCTGTCTGTCTGTCTCTCTCTGTCTCTCTCTCTCTGTCTGTCTGTCTGTCTGTCTGTCTCTCTCTGTCTGTCTGTCTGTCTGTCTCTCTGTCTGTCTGTCTCTCTGTCTCTCTGTCTGTGTATTAATTCCCCTATCTATCTTTTCTTCTATTTCATTTTCCCTTTTTATATATTTATTTGTTTACATAACTTTTAAATACATTTTTGCCTTTATTTTTTGAATTTATTTTTAAATGTATTTATTCGTTATTAAATTGTATTTATTTATTTATTTATGCAATTTAATAATTAATGTTTAAATGTTACAATAAGTTTAAAATACATTAAAAAATATATAAATGTTAATAAAAATAAATAAAAGGGAAAATTAATTAGAATATGAGATAAATAGGGGGAATTAATACACAGGTAAATAAATAAAGAAGCAAATTAAAAGAGAAATTTATGTCACATTTTATCAATTAATTAATGCCTACATTTATTTTTAATATTATTTTTGGTATATTTAATAGCATATTTATTTATTTGTTGAGTCATTTATTTATTAATTTATTAATTTTAGATTTTTCCGTCCTCCATATTCTTACTGCTGCTGCTGTATCCTTCATGTCTTGATGTTGTGCATTAACTACCAGCTGTTTGGAGGAAAGGGATTCTGGGTAATGTAGGAAATGACAGAATGAGTGTGACCGGTGTTATTCAGCAGCCGAGTGAAGGTGTGGCCGGCTGGAGCTGAGCGGTAACGTTCTCGCGTTTATCTCCTTCCAGCTTGAAGCGTATCCCACAATCCACTGCACCACGAGGCCTCTCGGGTTGGGACGGCGTCCGCGCTCAGTGACAAAGAGACCCGTCAACAAACGTAAGTAGATATTTAAATTTAAAGCTGCTTTTATTGTGTTGATTTACGAGCTGCCGGCAGGAAGGAGAGGCTTTTATTGTTTTAATTTGGAGGTTTTTATGACTTCCTTTTATTGGTTATGAGGGGCGTTTGATTTCACCTTCAGCCGGTCCCTGCTGCCGGGTCACTGACTGACGACTGTTCACAGTATGAGACAGGACGTTCAGATTCAGAGTTTTATTTTGAAATCAAATCCCACCAGTGAGATGTGATGTAACAGGAACATGAAGGAAAGCTGATCGCTATGGAGGACGCAACCTGCCAAAATAAATAAATAAATAAATGACTCGATAAATAAATAAATAAATAAATAAATAAATAAATGACTCGATAAATAAATAAATAAATAAATATGCTATTAAATGTACCAAAAATAATAATAAAAATAAATGTAGGCATTAATTAATTGATAAAATGTGACATTAATTGATATTTCTGTTTTAATTTGCTTCTTTATTTATTTGCCTGTATTTTAATTCCCAAATCCATCTATTCTTCAATTTAATTTTCCCTTTTTATTTATTTATTTTTATCAAATCTTACATTTATTTTTTTATTTATTTTAAATGTATTTATTCATTATTAAATTGTATGTGTTTATAACAATAAATGAATAAATAAGTAAATAAATAAATAAATGGGAAGATGAATTAGAAGAGTAAATAGATAGGAGGAATTAATACACAGCTAAATAAATAAAGAAGCAAATTAAAACAGAAATATCAATTTATGTTACATTATACCAATTAATTAATGGCTACATTTATTTTTAATATTATTTTTGGTACATTTAATTGCATATTTATTTAATATTTATTTAGTGACTGAGTGAATCGGCAGGTGTCACCGTTTCACCACTGAACTCTCAGTGAGGACGTCTCGTCTGGTTGTTGAGGCTGTTTGATATGGAGGACGGAACCTGTCAAAATCCAAATAAATAAAATAAATGACTCAATAAATAAATAAATATGCCATTAAATGTAACAAAAATAATATTAAAAATAAATATGAATTAATTAATTAATTGACAAAATGTGACATCAATTGTTATTTCTGTTTTAATTTGCTTCTTTATTTATTTACCTGTGTATTAATTCCCCTATCTACTCTTCGACTTAATTTTCCCATTTATTTATTTCTTTTAATTAACATTTCATTTTTAAGATTTTTTTAATGTATTTTAAATTTATTTTAACATTTATACATTCCTTATTAAATTGCAGAAATAAATAAATGCATAGAATATAATGAAGATTGAAATACATTTCAAATAAATTTCAAATAAATAAATAAAATAAATAAATGAAAAGGGAAAGTTAAATTGAAGAATAGATCAGTTGGGAAATTAATACACAGGTAAACAAATAAAGAAGCAAATTAAAACAGAAATATACATTTATGTCACATTTTATTTTTATCAATTAATTAATAACCTCATTTATTTTAAATATTATTTTTGGTACATTTAATGGTATATGTATGTATATATCCAGTCATTTATTTATTTATATAAATATATATATATTTATTTAGTGACTGAGTGAATCAGCAGGTGTCACCGTTTCACCACTGAACTCTCCTGTCTCTGTGAGGACGTCCCGTCTGGTGGTTCAGGCTGTTTGATTTCTCCATTTCTACCCACTACAGCTTTAATATATTTAATTTGGACATTTTCAAATAGAAAATTAAAAAGTAGAAGGAGAGAGCAGATATCCAGCTGAGACCATCTGCTCCAACATGTAATGGTCCGTACTTCACCTCCACCAGGTTTAGAATAACCAGGCCGCTAGTGTCTCTGTAAGAAACAAACGGAACTGAAACGTCCTCGTTGGAGGAAACTGTAATTATTCACATCTGATCAGAGCATCGGCCATCTTCTGTGTGTGTGCTTGTGTGTGCGTGTGTGTGTGTGGATCAATAGGATAATGGTCGAGTAGATTAAAGCACTTAAAGTGTGTGTGTGCAACAACAATGGATCAATAACAGCTTATTAGAGTGTGTGTGTTTACCAGACAGAAAACAACTGACTGTGTACTATGAACAGTACTACAGTAGTACTACAGTAGTACTACAGCAGTACTACAGCAGTACTACAGTAGTACTACAGTAGTACTACAGTACTATAGTTAGTATTTACTATGAAGTCTTAATGGTTAAATTCTGCTCCCTCCAGCGTTTCCTCAGTCAACAGTTCCAGGATTTTTTGCTATAACTTATTCCTAATTTTTCGTGTTTTCCTGCGAATGTTGAGCATCATGTGACGCACGTTTCCTCTCCT
This sequence comes from Sebastes umbrosus, assembly GCF_015220745.1. Classification (NCBI taxonomy): domain Eukaryota; kingdom Metazoa; phylum Chordata; class Actinopteri; order Perciformes; family Sebastidae; genus Sebastes; species Sebastes umbrosus. The sequence continues at coordinate 35,373,637 of NC_051275.1, forward strand.
GTCTTTCAAAATAAAACTTAGGTTTATCAATAGATTGACTTGGTTAGGTTTAAGCAACAAAACTCCTTAGTTGGGTTCAGGTAAGGATGGTGGTTTGGGTTCAAATAAATCCAGAAGTGTCGTCACTGAAGTACGGAAGTTCCGTGACAAATAAATCAACGTTGACTCACACGGGGCACCAACAGTGGTCTCCTGGTGAAAGTCTGGTTGTGTTTAGACCCACCATCCACCCCGACCTCCTCCCTACGCAGACTTTCTCTCTCTATATGTCAGGTGCTCTGACCGTCTAGTAGTACGGATGCACCGATACCGGATTGGATATTGGGCCAATACTGACCCAAATAGCTGGATTTTACACAACAGAATGCTCACTGCGGATCGCTAAAAAATGCAATTCTTGCAGAAATCTCCAAATGTCAAAAGTTTTTTATCCCAAATCCCAGCATGTCTTCTTCTATGGTGTTCCTCGAGGTCTCGCGGTCTAAATGAGGTATTCTGGAGGGATTATTGATCATTTTTATCAATTCTCAAGAGGTAAAGAAATGGTTAAATTTAGCACCAAATCTGTGGAACAAATGGAATCAACCCCAAAAACAACTTAAGAGACATAACAGAGCCTGAGGATGACCATCAGATACTCAGATTGATCTCCAGGTTCCAGCTTTCAGATGATGTTCACCACTTCTATGTGACATCGACTGTTGACCTGCTATCTCCCCTAAAGACCCCCTGAACCCCCTAAAGACCCCCTGAACCCCCCTAAAGACCCCCTGGACCCCCTAAAGACCCCCTGAACCCCCCTAAAGACCCTCTGAACCCCCTAAAGACCCTCTGAACCCCCTAAAGACCCCCTGAACCCCCCTAAAGACCCCCTGAACCCCCTAAAGACCCCCTGAACCCCCCTAAAGACCCTCTGAACCCCCTAAAGGCCCCCTGGACCCCCTAAAGACCCTCCGAACCCCCTAAAGAAGAGGTCCGAATGGTTAGAGGTCAACAAAGACGCTGATCTATGAACCCGTTTCTACGGCGGAGGAGTATTCAGATGTTTATGAACATTGTAATATTAATGTTTTATGGTGATGAGGACTGAGAGAGGAAGAGGACCTCAGTCTTCATCATTTGACCGTTATGTGACCACATGATGACATCAGAGCTGGATTCAGATTCAACAGTTGAGATGTTTGTGTGTTACCCAGCCTGCTGTTCTCTGGTTCTACTGGTTCTACTGGTTCTACTGGTGTTACTGGTTATACTGGTTCAAGTGGTTCAAGTGGTTCAACTGGTTCTACTGGTTCTACTGGTTCTACTGGTGTTATTGGTTCTACTGGTGTTATTGGTTCTACTGGTTCTACTGGTTCTACTTGTGTTATTGGTTCTACTGGTGTTACTGGTTCTACTGGTTCTTCTACTGGTTATTAATTATAACTGTTAGTTAGTTATATCAGACCACTGTGTGTGTGTGTGTGTGTGTGTGTGTGTGTGTGTGTGTGTGTGTGTGTGTGTGTGTGTGTGTGTGTGTGTGTGTGTGTGTGTGTGTGTGTGGACATGACTGTGTGTGTGTGTGGACATGACTGTGTGTGTGTGTGTGTGGGGACATGACTGTGTGTGTGTGTGTGTGTGTGTGTGTGGACATGACTGTGTGTGTGTGTGTGTGGACATGACTGTGTGTGTGTGTGTGTGTGTGTGTGGACATGACTGTGTGTGTGTGTGTGGACATGACTGTGTGTGTGTGTGTGTGTGTGGACATGACTGTGTGTGTGTGTGTGGACATGACTGTGTGTGTGTGTGTGTGTGCGTGGACATGACTGTGTGTGTGTGTGTGTGGACATGACTGTGTGTGTGTGTGTGTGTGTGGACATGACTGTGTGTGTGTGTGTGGACATGACTGTGTGTGTGTGTGTGTGTGTGGACATGACTGTGTGTGTGTGTGTGGACATGACTGTGTGTGTGTGTGTGTGTGTGTGTGTGGACATGACTGTGTGTGTGGACATGACTGTGTGTGTGTGTGTGTGTGTGGACATGACTGTGTGTGTGTGTGGCGTTGTGCCAGTACACAGGTAGTGTGTGTGGAATGTAAGTCCACACACACTTAGAACACGCGACCGCCGTTATTTGATCCTCTGATAGAAAGTCCACCGCTCAGCGCTTCCTCTTCTTTATATTAACTGATTTTAGCTCTTTGTGTTCTTTCTGCTTTCTTATCGACATTTTCTATAAACCGGGCCTGGTAGTTAGGGGAAGGGAACCGAAACCCGGTGCTAAATGATTAACCCCCTGAGCCCCCCCCCATCCCGACTGACTGTACAGTCTTTCAGAGGCTCTAACAGGCGAGCAGAGTGAAGCTACAGATATCATATGAAACCTTAAACAAGACAGAAGTCAATAACAACAGCTGATCCAGAGTCTGTTTCACACAACTCTACATGCTGACAGTAGAATAACGGCTCTGACGAAAGGTAGCAGGAACTTTATTTACCTAAACAGCAACACTTTATAATACTATTCTGACATGTCCGAAAAATGTAAAAAAAAAGAAGTCTGGAAAAAGTCCAACAAATGTCTGAAAGAAAGTTCAAAAAATGTAAAAAAAAAAAGTTAAAAAAGAAACAATGCCCGAAAAAAAAGTCTGAAAAAATATCCCAAAAATGTCTGAATAAAGGCTGAAAAAGTCCTAAAAGTATCCGAAAAAATGTTGTTGAAATATACAAAAAAATAAAATAAAATCTCCGACAAATGTCAGAAAAAAAAGTTTAGAAAAATGCCAGAAAAAAGTCTGAATATATATATATATAAAAAATAAATGGGTTAGGACTGTCAAAGTTAACGCAATAATAACACGTTAACGCAAATTCGTTTTAACTCCACTAATGTATTAACGCAACTTGCGATTTTTAAGTTGGAACAGACAGAAAACCTGATGAATCCATCGGTACCAACCAGGTCAGACTAGCTGGTCATGAAGGAGTTAAATAACGCTCCAAACTGACACTACATGTTGGAGAGGAAAAACTGTCATGTCCATTTAGAAAGGGGTCCCTTGACCTCTGACCTCCAGATCAGTGAATGTAAATGGGTTCTATGGGTACCCACGAGTCTCCCCTTTACAGACATGCCCACTTTAAGAGTGTGTGTGTGTGTGTGTGTGTGTGTGTGTGTGTGTGTGTGTGTGTGTGTGTGTGTGTGTGGAGGCACTCTTTGGGTTAATTGTTGAGCAGGAGACTGCAGCCGTTAGTATGTTGGTATAAAGTTACTCATCATCACACAGAACGCCATGAAGACTCATTAACCATTAACACACACACACACACACACACACACACACACACACACACACAGATACAGTGCGTTTCCTCTGAGCTTCATATCCTCTAAATCACCATGGTAACAGTCCATGATGCTCTCTGACAGTCTGTTGGTTCCTGAAGGGGCAGGGAAAACATCTGTTAACTTATGTATCCCAATGTTTTATTTCATGACTTCTAAACAGATGTTTTAACATCAGAATGGATATATCTGCTTCATCTGAGTCTATGTGGAGGTAGAAGGAAGTTACAGCTTTTATTGTGGTAGTCTGAGTAACGTGACGTCATATCCGTTCCGTATCCGTCAACCAAAACAAACCTCAGAGAGTCTAAAACGTTGGAGGGTCGTCGTGGATCCGACCTGCACCCTCCCATGTTAAATCCAGCGTGGTAAACACTACACATCCAGTAAAGGATGGAAACACTTTGGGTTTCACACATTGACAGGAGAAGCAGAGCTACACAGAGCAGAGCTAAAGCTGCATGCTAACGTCTAAAAAAGGCTAAAATAAGTCCGAACAAAGGCTGAAAAAAGCTGAAATAATGCCAAAGTATGTCCGAAATATGGCCCAAAACATGTCCTAAAAAAAAGTCTTAAATATGTCTGAAAAAAGGCTGAAAATTATCTGAAAACAAAAGTGTGAAATAGTTAGCAGGAAATGTTATGGTATGGCGGTAACGTTATGGAGGTAACGTTATGGTACGGCGGTAACGTGGCGGTGGAGCCGGCCGTCGCTCTCGTCTCCGTGGTCAAACGGGCCAACACTACGACTGTAGAGCACCCAGATACTGACAACGGCCCGATGGAGCTGACCATGATGGATAAAGAGAACGGAGCTGACGGGAGAGCTAGAGACCACCTTGGAGAAGTTAGAGGAAGTAGACACGTGGGACTACGTACGCTTTTCAAAATAAAGTGTTAACAAAGGGAACTGTATATACTAAATACATCTATGGAAATAAGACTGATGGATTATATTCAGCAGAAGTATAAAACATTATAAATTAAAAAGTAAATCCCACTAATCTGTGAGGGAAATGTCTTTATTCTTTGTTTTCTGGGTTGCTGGATAATAAATGTAATCAATAATTCCTGCCAATGATCCTGATATATTTGACTTCATGACGTCTCTGACTACATACATGCTGAAAATCAAACATTTTTACTGGATTCATTTAGAGATTTTCAAAGTAAAAGACTCTAGAAGTGAATGATTCATCTTGTTCCCTTCATGGTCTAGAGGTAAACAAGATAACAACAATCACAATACATCACAATAATTCATCACAATATTTAAAAATCACAATACAGATGGTTCTGTGGAACAAATGCAGACCTTCACTTCCTCTCCTCTCTGCTGCTGGTGTTCTCCCTCACTGGTCAGAGGTCAAAGGTCAGCAGCATCCACACACTTATACATGACGTATTACCTAAAACCAATTAGAGAGGAGACACAGCGAACACTCGGTCAATCTGTAACTCTGAGAGTGTAAATGGATGCATATTTCTGTGAAGGTTCCCTCATCAATCATCTAAATACTGTTAGAGACTAATCAATAACGTACACACACACACGCACACAGACACACACACACACACACACACACACACACACACACAGACACAGACACACACACAGATGCATGGCTGGTGTTCTGTTTTGAAGCAGAGAGCGGCTGCAGTTACAAACAAGTTTCTTTCTCCTGATCGTGTTGTAATTTTTCATATTTGGATGTTTAAGTTTGCAGTGGTGGAAAGTAACTAAATACATTTACTCAAGTAGGTGGCGACGATGACGACAGGACGTAGAGGACAACAACGACGACGACAGGACGTAGGCGATGACGACAGGACGTAGGCGACGACAGGACGTAAGCGACGACAGGACGTAGGTGGCGACGACAGGATGTAGGCGACAACGACGACAGGACGTAGGCGACGACGACAGGCCGTAGGCGACAACAACAACAACGACAGGACATAGGCGACAACGACGACGACAGGATGTAGGCGACAACAACAACAACGACAGGACATAGGCGACAACGACGACGACAGGCCGTAGGCGACAACAACAACAACAGGACATAGGCGACAACGGCGACGACAGGATGTAGGCGACAACAACAACAACGACAGGACATAGGCGACAACGACGACGACAGGCCGTAGGCGACAACAACAACGACAGGACATAGGCGACAACGACAACGACAGGACATAGGCGACAACGACGACGACAGGACATAGGCGACAACGACGACGACAGGACGTAGGCGACAACGGCGAAGACAGGATGTAGGCGACAACAACAACAACGACAGGACATAGGCGACAACGACGACAACAGGACGTAGGCAAAGACGACAACAGAGACGACAGGATGTAGGCGACAACGACAGGACGTAGGCAACGGCAACGACGACGACAGGACATAGGTGATGACAACGACGACAGGACGTAGGCGACAACAACGACGACGACAGGACATAGGTGATGACAATGACATCGACAGGACGTAGGCAAAGACGACAGGACGTAGGCGACGACAACGACGGCGATGCCAGGATGTAGGCGACGACGACAAGACGTAGGCGATGACAAGACGTAGGCGATGACAGGACGTAGGCAACGACAACGACGACGACAGGATGTAGGCGATGACAGGACGTAGGCGATGACAGGACGTAGGCGACGACGACGGGACATGGCCGACAATGACGGGACGTAGGCGACGATGATGGGACGTAAGCGACGATGATGGGACGTAGGCGACGGGACGTAGGCGACGGGACGTAGGCGACGGGACGTAGGCGACGATGACGGGACGTAGGCGACGACGACGACAGGACGTAGGCGACGACAACAGGACGTAGGCGATGACGACGACGACAACAGGACGTAGGTGACTACGACAACAGGACGTAGGCGACGATGACAGGACGTAGGCGGCGACGACGACGACAACAATGGGACGTAGGCGACGACAACGACGACAACAGGACGTAGGTGACGACGACGACAACGACGACAAGATGTAGGCGACGACGACGACAACAATGGGACGTAGGCGACGACAACGACGACAAGACGTAGGTGACAACAACGGCGAAGGCAGGACGTAGGCGACGACAACGACAACAATGGGATGTAGGCAACGACGACAAGGCGTAGACGACGACAACGACGACGACAACGACAACGACGACGACAACGACGACGACAACGACAACGACAACGACGATGACAGGACAATCCCAAGTTGGAAACACTAATCGATGCGTTGAGATTAAAGTAGAAAAAGTTGTTGTTTAGTGAAGAGAGTTTTGGGTCTAACGTCAACTCTGACACTATGAAGTACTTCATTAAGTACTTTATGTACTAGCTCTGACACTATGAAGTACTTCGTTAAGTACTTTATGTACTAGCTCTGACATTATGAAGTACTTCATTAAATACTTTATGTAATAACTCTGACACTATGAAGTACTTCATTAAGTACCTTATGCAGTAGTAGAAGTATTCCTCTGACTGCGGTGGGACACCTGAGCTCCGGCTGCCTTCAGGAAACTGAAACAAGTGGAGACTCTCTGGGAGCGCCGTGGGCTCATTATCTGATGAGGTGAGACAAGCTGTCGGGTTCTGCGAGAACGTGGCGGCGAGGCCGTTCCCCCGATCAGCCGGGCGGATCGAGTTTCAGCCGGCCGGCCTCTTTAATGACCCCTTTCCCTGTCCGACACCAACGGAGCCTGTGATCCGGGCCGGCCCTCCTTTCACATTCCTGCCAGACTTACGGGGCCTCGCCACCCTGAAAGAGCCTCAATCTGTCGGACATCTGCAGCCTGTCTTACCTTGTCATTAGAGATAGACCACTCGGTCGGCGCCGCGGACAACCGCTCGCTACCAACTTTCCCTCGGCCCCCCGATCGCTCTCAGGGGACCCGGGGCCGGGCCGGGAGCCTGAGTTGGGAACCCCTAGGGAGGAGAAACCACCATCTTTACCTGTGGAGGCGGATCAGGGTGGAGGAAGAGGAGGAGGAGGAGGAGGAGGAGGAGGAGGAGGACGAGGAGGAGGAGGAGGAGGAGGAGGAGGAGGTCTCCAGGGAGCCGCCGGCCTCCCTTTGTTCCTGAGGAGCTGACGATGGTCAGACTGGTTTAACTGGTAACTGAGCTAAAGACCGAGGACGCTGTCAAACTTTAACACGTCCTGATTTACTCAGCCGGCCTGAACACGACTCTGAAACTCTGAAATCCAGATCATGAAATGTTGTTTTGACAGCTGCAGGACGACTCACCTCCTGATTCAGTACTATCACCATACTCGGGCACCGATTCAATATGTATTGAGTTTTTTAAGTATTGCGATTTAATATTAACGATTTATTGTTATTGTTGTTATCTTGTTTAACACTAGACCATGAAGGGAACAAGATGAATCATCCACTTCTAGAGTCTTTTACTTTGAAAATCTCTAAATGAATCCAGTAAAGATGTTTGATTTTCAACATGTGTGTAGTCAGAGACGTCCTGAAGTCAAATATATCAGGATCATTGTCAGGAATTATTGATTACATTTATTATCCAGCAACCCCCCAAAAAAAATCAAAGAATAAAGACACTTCCCTCACAGGTTAGTGGTGTTTTCTTTTTAATTTATAATGTTTTATACTTCTGGTGAATATAATCCATCAATCTGATTTCCATAGATGTGTTTTTGTATATACAGTTCCCTTTGTTAACACCTTATTTTGAAAACCCGGACGTGTTTTGTGTGAAAAATATCTGAAAAAAAAGTAAAAGAAATAAACAAAAGATGTCAGAAAATGTCCAACAAATGTTCAAAAAAAAAAAAGTTTAAAAAATGTCAGAAAATTGTACAAAGAAATGTGTTAGGGCTGTGAAAGTTAACACAATGATAACATAAATAATGTAATGTTTTATACTTCTGGTGAATATAATCCATCAGTCTTATTTCCATAGATGTATTTTTGTATGTACAGTTCCTTTTTTAACACCTTATTTTGAAAACCGGACGTGTTTTGTGATGTCAGTGACTTTTGTCCAGAACTAGTCGGTTCATCCTCAAGTCCAGGTGGACGAAATTCTCTCCAGGCGTTCCTGAGACGGTACGTCGTTGGCAGCATTATTTATTCTATGTAGAATACAGTCTATAGTTCTGTCTGCAGGTCTAATTGTTGGTTTATTTTAGTGTACCAACACCTCATTCTTTATTTATTTATTTTTTTATTTTTTTTTAAAGTTATTTTTTTGGGGGCATTTTTCCATTTTTATTGAGGACAGTGGATAGAGTCTTGAAAGGGGGGAGAGAGAGAGTGGATGCGGAAAGGGCCACAGGCCGGATTCGAACCCGGGCCGCCGCGGTCAGGACCAAGCCTTAATACATGGACGCCCGCTCTACCAACTGAGCTAACCCAGGCGCCCTATTTATTTATTTTTTACATTTTTCGTATATTGTTTCGGACTTTTTTTACTTTTTTTTTTTATTTTTTGGACTTTTTTTTTTTTTACATTTTTCAGACACTTTTCTGACTTTTTGGACATTTTTGGACATTTCTCGGCCATCTTTGTCACGCTACGCTCAACAGGGAAAATTGCGAATCAAGATTTAGGCGGAATATTTATTTGTTTTTATATTTATTACTGTTTTCAACTTGACAAAGGCAGACCAGATTGACTCCTTCTGTTCTTACCTTTCACAATAAAAGCCCTAATATTCGCAGGGACAACACATCGAGTTTGGTTTACTGATCACGGTCTAACTCCACAATCCAGTACTACAACGTTCACAGTCTTTGCAACATGTTTTCAGTAATAATTTTGTGTTTAGAAACAAATCTCTGAATTTCCTTTACAAGGCCATTTAAGCCTGATTAAAGTCTCATTAAAGTCTCTAATGTTTCGGCACTCAAAGATTAAGATTCAGGAAAAATGTAAATAAATAAATACTGAAAAAGAGAGCTGAAGGTTGAAAAGGGACGTGTTAATATTATTAATCTTAAAACATATTTATCAAAGTGGAGTGTTGGTTTGTGACGGTGATATTTAGGAGACGAGGTCGTAAAACAAACAGAGACAACTCAGACAGTGAATGTGAATCAGGTTTTCTTCTGTTAGTCAACAGTTTGTATTTACATTCTGTACACGTCAATATGAAAACATTACAGCCTGTTGGAGACATTTATTAACTTCAATGTGTCTCCGTTGCTTCTGACTTGTTGTTGTTGCTTTAAGAACAAACATCTGTGACGCTCACATCAGCATTTATAACATACGAGTCATTTGTACGAGTTAGCTGTTGATCTGAAAACAGGGTTAACAACAACGGCAGTGAGCAACATTCAAACTACACGTCCTTCGTCTGGACGCCACCCTCCAACCAATCAGTGGCAGCTTTAACATTAACATTTGTATTTAAGGTAACACAACATCTGTCGTTTCCCCGATTCTTCTATCCTAATAACCCACGAAGAGCAGTTCAGATGTCTTTAGTTCGGAGGCAGTCATCGTTTTGTGGCACCGTCTTCCTGTTCTGCATTAACATTTAGTAATATAACAATATAACTGATATTGTTATGTGGCAGTTTCACAGTCAAACTAAATATAAACCTCAACCCAGTCGCTCGATGAGTAACAACGTGATGCTTCATCCTCACACTCTGGTCCCAGCGTAGGAAAGCACCGTGCTATCAGCAGATGAGGGACGACTTGGTTCACCTCATGTTCTGTGTTTCATGACTGCATGGTGGAATTAGAGAGCTAAGCTAGCTAAGTAGTCGGCCGTCCGACCAGCGGGCCGGTGGCCAACGTCAGCGCTGTAAAGATAAATTGAGGGCGTATAAATCTTTGGATGTCTATAGTTAACTATCTGGAACTTTAGCCCTCTGCTAGCGTTAGTTAGCCTCCAGTCTTTCCTTTGTTTAGCCTCCAGCTAACACCGGGACCTCATCATGACGTCATCACTAAAAGGGTCGATAGACGTCATTTTCAGCGTTAATTTTTAATATTACACTCATTGTAAGTCGGCTACCTAAAATGTAAAATGTTCAACAGTTTGGTTCTAGATATGAATCCTAAAATAAACGGGTTAGTCTCACGGTACCACAGTTCAGCATTGTTCTTTTCCTCCTGTAGGATATTTTAAACTTCTTTGCAAAAGTCTTTGCATCCATTCTCATCATGTCGAGGTCTTTGAGAGCCGTTTAAAGAGATATATGTCAGTATGAATTGTTGCCTGAGTGTCTTTTAAGGCCTTGGTTTTCCTGCTTGCGTGATCAGAACCACTTAGAGGGTCCAGAACAAAGTTCAACATGGACTTATAGTCCTGGAGGTTTGGCCCGGGACGCTTGTTCAGTCAACAACAACAACACAGAATCCGGTTCTTTTCTGCGCCGCCTATCGTCCTTGCGTCGGGACCCAAGTGAAGTTGCACCTTCCCTCGGTGTCCTTTCTGACGAAGGCTTGTCCCTGGGGGAAGCTGTGGGTCTTGACGCTGCTGGACGGGCTGAGGGACATACTGAACGCCAAATCTGTCCGTCTGCGTGGCGTCTGAGATCTCGCCGACGGACTCTTCAGGCTGCCGCCGCGGACGGGCGTCCATAGCTGGTTCAGGACTGGACTCGAAGACGCGATAGGCGAGAAAGGGACTCGTTCTCCAGGTGGACTGAACCGGATTGTGTCCTGTGATTGCGTCCGGCTGCCGCTCAGTGGAGACCAGTACGTCGGATGTTTTCCCTCTAGAGTTCGGACTCGACTGGAGGTTGTGACGGAGCAGATCGCGGCTCTGTCCGGTGACGGGGTGAAGGGCAGTTCTTCTGTCGGAGGATGGAAGGAAGTTAACGTGTTGAAGCTCCTGATCTCAGCTTCAGGAGTTTCATACCGTCCGGTCAGTCCGGCGGCAGTGAAGTCGGAGCGTTGACCCGGAGAAGTTGTGCAGTTCTGAGGTGACTTGGCAGGATTACCGCGGTTTGCTTCTCGGCATTCGGCAGCACCGTACCGACAGTCGGTCTGCTGCGCCGATCTTTGGCAGTAGCTGTGGACCGAGGTCGGCGTAGAAGAGGCGACTGAAGAGCTGAACGAGGAGTCGAGAGTGTATTCAGAGGACGAGGAAGAGGTGACTGAAGCATCGTAAACTAAACTACCGAGGCCGTATCCGGACGAGGACGAGGAGTCGCTGGATGTGTCGATGGTGTCTCGGTCCTTCAGTCCCAGTGTTCGTAGAACCCAGAGGTCCAGGTTCGGTTCTGAGGAGGACGATGTCTCGGAGGACTCGGAGCAGAACTCGGCAGTGAGGTTCCTGCAGACTCTCTTGCTGACCTGCTGGGATGTTAGCAGCTGATGATGGTTCTGGAAAGGTCCGTCATCGACGTACGTCAGGTTTCTCTTCAGCTTCCTCCTCCCGTCAGGGGTGAGTTTCTATGAGGACGGAACGAGGACAGAGAAAGACAACATTTATACCTTTCTGGTTCTGTCGAACTGATACCGCCCTCATTATCTTCATAAGACAAACTGTGAGCTGGACAGAAACTTTGAGAAAGGTTGAAAGAAATCAACTCGCGGAGTCTTGAATCTTGTTCGAGATTGGTGGTACTTACATCTTATGTCTACCAGACACTAGGAGACTTTGAAAAGACTTTGAAAAGACTGAAGTCTGACACCGTCTCACATCTAGAGACAGCGTGTCTTCAGTCTCAGACTATCATATTTTCAAAGACTGGGGGATCTTGCAGGGTCACTATTTAAAGACTACAACTAGAACACTAAACCATGGAGATCACGGGAGCGCGCCGCAGCTCTAGAAACACTCTCCTGATTTATTCCGACATTGTAAATATATCTGCGACAGTGAAATCACTTGTTGTTGTGTTATTGTTGTGTGGCATTGCAGCTGAAAGCATGAGTTGATGCAGTTAGGCTCCATTAGGAAGCTCCAACATCGGAGACTTGAGAGCTTTCCAATTGCACAAAAAACTATATCAGATAGATTGTAGTTTTTTGCAATAGTTTGGTGAATGTTTCTGTTTCATCACATCATAACTTGTAAATATTTACCTGGGGCATTTCTTTTGTCGGTTAATTCGCACGTCAATCATTTTTTCGAACTGTTGTTTTTGTCATGAATACTTCCACACAGAACGTAAATATTACGCAGCCAAAAAGTGACGTCATTTCTGAGCTTTTGCGCCGCGAATAAACGCATACACACAAACGCAAACAACAATACGGAGGCTCCGTATTCCAAACCAAGACGTCAAACTTTATTACTCCTTTCAACGTTGACAAAGGCAGACCAGATCCACTACTTCCCTTCTACCTTTCACAATAAAAGCCCTAATATTGGCAGGGATAACACATGGAGTTTGGTTTACTGATCACGGTTGGTACTACTCAGCTATATATCCCTGATGATCAGCGTCATCTGACTACAGATTTATAACAAAGAGCAGGTGCATTATGTGAGTTGTAGCATCCTGTATTTTTAGAGTTTGACCCACACTAGGGACTTAAAGTTTGGATATCTCACCCTGGAAGTGCAGCAGAGTTAATGGAGATAATAGAGAACGAACCTTTGCTTTCTGCTCCAGATTCCTCACAAAAGAGGAGTTGAGGAACTCTCTGAGTTTGTTGTTCTCGTCCTGCAGTCGGACCAGCTCCTCTTCTCTCTGCAGCAGAGTGTCCTGAAGCTGGAAGAAGGTTCGAAACAGTCAGATATACAACAGCACTGGAAACATGTAGAATTCATTTACTAACTCTAAAAGTGCATTTAATGCTGAGTTAAAGCTGATTTAGGGAAGTGGTCTACGGTGTTGTGAGTATTTCTATGTGTGTGCTGGTGTGTCTGCGTCGCTCTGCAGTTACACCACAAAGCTCCAGCTGGTGGTGGGGGGGGTTCTACGTCACTGTGCTGCGTCATCACAGTTTTATCGTCTGTGTTTGTAAAATGTGTCACGATGGATACCTTGTCTTTTTACTGCAAACAAATTCACCTATTGATACAAGTAAAGGAAGCTGAAGCTGAAGTGATAAACTGTTGTTGTTGTTGTTGTTGTTGTTGTGGTGGTGGTACCTGTTTGTTCCTCTGGAGGTGAGGGGAGAGCTGTTTAGTCCACATCAGACCAGCAGGAGGCGAACTGTTAAAAACACACTGAGACTCTGACAGAGAGACAGAGAGACAGACAGAGAGACAGACAGACAGACAGACAGACAGAGAGACAGACAGACAGAGAGACAGACAGACAGACAGACAGACAGACAGACAGACAGACAGACAGACAGAGAGACAGAGAGACAGACAGAGAGACAGACAGACAGACAGAGAGACAGACAGAGAGACAGAATAATGTTAATTATAAAATAGAATCTGTTTCTGTATCCTTATGAATGTGTTACTTTAAAGACTTAATGTTTAGATAAACTACCAACCACCATAACTGACTGTGATTGGCTGAGACAGCTGTCAATCAACACAAACTCACCCTATTCAATTTATCAACATCTCAAAGTTAGAAGAGGTTTAAGAAGCAGTGAAGTATTTCAGTGTAGAAATGTTGAACATACTACATTCAGCAGTTATCTAATTACAGAAGTATTATTAGTATAAAGTATAAAGTAGATGTAGAAGACAGAAGGACTTCTGTCACTTCATTATTATTATAATACTGGGTTATTATGACAGATGCATGTAAGCAGCAGTTTAATGTGGATGACATGGAGATAAGTTAATATTAGTTTGGATAGTTTAATAGAAAGCGGTGCACCATAATTTATAAAATATTCAACTCTTGAATTGTAAAACTTTATTTTTTAATTCTATGGTTTTCATTGTAATTATTGTGTATGTTGATATATTTTGATTATTCGACTCTTACATTGTAATATTTTTTTCATTTCAAAGGATATTTTATCTTTTATTTTTATATTTTATATATTCTAATGTTTATTTATTTATGATGGTCCATTTCTTTTAATGGCAATACACCAAATATTCTCTATATGAAATATGAATCTGTAAATATCTGTCAGATAAATGCAGTGGAGTGGAAGGAGTAAATGTACTTCTACTATTTCTGTTTTCCACCACTAGAAATGAGCATCAACTACCTCAGTCGGTTATTTAGTGAGCGTCCTCTAGTGGCCACCAGATGAACTACAGCTGTAGTTCAGTTGTTCAGGAGGAGAAACGAAACCTGCGATGACGTTGATGATGAATTGAACTCTCTGAGCGAGGAAACGTGGAGGAAACTAAAAGATGAATCTTAACAGATCTCGTGTGGAACCAGCCGGGAGCGTCACTAACGTCGCTAAAAAACCTGCCGCTAACGTTGCTTAAAAAAACGTCACTAAGGTCGCTAAAAAAACTGTTGCTAACGTTGCTTAAAAAACGTCACTAACGTTGCTGAAAAAAACTTCACTAACGTTGCTAAAAACCTGTCGCTAACGTTACTAAAAAAATGGCGCAAATGTTGCTAAAAATCCTGTCGCTAACATTGCTAAAAACGTCACTAATGTTGCTTAAAAAAACGTCGCTAACGTTGCTAAAAACCCACCACTCACGTTTCTAAAATCGTCACTAACGTTGCTAAATACGTCACTAACAACGCTAAAAAAACGTCAATAACGTCGCTTAAAATGTCACTAACGTCGTGAAAAAAACATGCTGTCTTAAGGTAACAAATTTCAACTATAACAGCAGCTCACTGGTTAACATGTTATATATTTTAGTTTATCTGTACATATGCAAATACTGCTGATATATTAATACATCAGTAATGATAATAATTCAGTTATGTAAGAATATAAAACTGCACGATTTTACTTTTAATACTTAAAGTACATTTTGATGTCGGTACTTCTGCACTAATGTAAAAATGTGAATGCAGGACTTTTACTTGTAGCAGAGTATTTTTAGTGTACTTGTACTTAAATAGAGGTTCTGAGTACTTCGTCCACCGCGGGTTAAATTGTAATATTTGTTGTTAGCTGTTGACTCTCACCCCAAACAGACGACTTCTCTCCGAGGTCACTGAGGTCACAGGGGTCACGGGCCCAAACGGAGGCCAGGGTTTCCATGGAAACGTCAACAGTGTCAGGGCCAAGGGCCAAGTCCTGGAGCATGAGGTGATGATGATGAAGAGGAGGAGGAGGAGGAGGAGGGATTCCCTACAGAGAGACAGAGTTAGTGTGAATGGAGGGAAGTAGCTCAGCAGTGCCAGCTCTCTGTGTGTTGATATGGTGACGATCAACACTTCAGTTACATGTTCAGGTCTCTTTCTCTCAAAGCTTTCACTAAATAAAACACAGTTACTCCACTACGAGGCCACAAGTATGTGGACACCCTGATGACGGTGACACCATGTTCATCAATGTGCTGCTTTAATGTTCTTCCACACCAAACTGGGAAAAACACGTCTTTATGGAGGCCACAAACGTCACAAAAAAAAAGACACAAGCGTCACTAAAAAACACGTCACTAACGTTGCCAAAAAACACGTCGCTAAAAAACACGTCACTAACGTCGCTAAAAAACACGTCGCTAAAAAACACTTTGCTGAAAAACACGTCGCTAAAAAACACGTCACTAACGTTGCCAAAAAACACGTCGCCAAAAAACACGTCGCTAAAAAACACGTCACTAACGTCGCTAAAAAACACGTCGCTAAAAAGCACGTCACAAACGTCACTAAAAAACACGTCACTAACGTCGCTAAAAACCACGTCACTGAAAAACCCGCCGCTAAAAAACACGTCACTATCGTCGCTAAAAAACACGTCACTATCGTCGCTAAAAAACACGTCGCTGAAAAACCCGTCGCTAAAAAACACGTCATTAACGTCACTAAAAAACCCACCGCTAAAAAACATGTCACTATCGTCGCTAAAAAACACGTCACTAACGTCGCTGAAAAAAAAACATGTCGCTAAAAAACATGTCGCTGAGAAACACGCCACTAACATCACTAAACACTTCACTTACGTCGCTAAAAAAACAAAAAACTAACGTGGCTAAAAAACAAAAAACAAACTTAACTGAAAGTATTGTTGTATTTCGGAGCATCTGAAGTTCCACATTCTTTTGTCCATCTAGTGTTTTAGTAAACTCACCATGTAGATAGAGTCAGTCACTGAATATTAAAGTAATAGCACTAATTAAAAATACATTAAAATCATTAATAAGGAAAATCAGAAAAGGGTTGCAACTATTATCATTATTATTATTATTATTATTATAGATTAACGTATAAATTATATAAAGATTAAATATAATATATAAGGATGGATTCACTAGAACAAAACACAGGAATACTTTGTTTGTTCAAACAATCAGCAATAATATTCTCACATATATTATATATTTATATTTATATAGAGACAGTGTAGTATGAAGGCTTCAGGTTAACCTCCCGTTACTTTATCTGAGCAGTTACATATTATTTTTTCCCTTTTTTTCAAGGTTGTTTTCAAACAACATGCAATCCACTGTTTGTAATTACAACTAGTCTATAAACCAACAGACAAACCCATCAAGTACACTAAAGAGCAGTGGCAGCCGGCCAATAGAGGGCTCTAGGAGGCCGCCCTCCCCGAGTCACACACAAAAAAATATTACTACTACTACTACTAATAATAATAATAATTATAATAATAATAATAATACAAATTATTAATATTTGAGTTTAAAGTATGGAATGCACCCAGTAAAATGTGTAATTTGATTGTAATGTGATTATATTTTGTATTAATAATCTGAATCTGTAAAGTAACTAAAGTTGTCAGATGAATGTAGTGGAGTAAATAGTCTAATAGTCCCTCTGAGATGTAGTGGAGTAGAAAGTAGAAAGTAGCAGAACATGGAAATACTGAAGTAAAGTAGAAGTACCTCAAAACTGTATTTAAATACTTAGTTACATTCCACCACTGAGTACATTTTATACTGTTGTGTTTTTCAAAGCATTCTTTACTCTTCCTGTTGGAATGGAATAATTGTTAATTATTTAACTGTAAAGTAGTAATGTGTTTTTGATCCCTTCACTTTGTTTTGCTTTAAATCGCACCGGGATGTTTGATGAGATTGACTGGATGTGGCACCACAGAGCCACCAAGAAACATTTCCACCAGCCAACACTGCTAAAGAGAAAACTACCTCAACATTCAAAACCAAAACAAACCAAGAAAAGAAATAACAATAATAATAATGACAGAAAGAAAGAGTAGAGTTAAAAAAACAAAAAAAGAGCAGTTACATATTAAAGTGTTTCCTCCATCAGACAGTTGATCGCAGTCAGTCGGACTCTCTGTTCTCCTCTACCAGCTGAGTATTAAACTGCCCGCCAGACTTCATTCAAAAAACCCTCCAAATAACACCAACCAGACCTCGTTCACCAAACACACCATTTATCATCATCTCTGTCACAGACACGAGACATGAACTCACCTGGACTCAGAAGATGAGCCGAAGTCTTCCTCAGATCCTCAGTCTCTATTCGGCGCGCGTTGCGTCGGGCTGTGCGTGTGCGCGCGCTGCAGACGGTGTGAGTTGAGCGAGCAGCGCGCGGACAGAAACACACATGAAGCTGTTTATCTTCTGCACTAAATCCTGAATAAAAGCAGTGAAGTCTGGCGGAGCAGAGAGAGTCCTGATGCTCAGCTGAGGACTCACCGCCGACTGCAGGAGACGGACCTCCAGGTGTGTGCGCGTGCGTGTGTGTTTGTGTGCGTGTATGCGCGTGATGACAGGTCGTCCAATCAGATGACAGGACGCAGCTGTTGACGTCAGTCGTCAGTGTGACATCAGAGCGCTGTAATGGGGACGTCATCCGTCAGGTAGCAGAACCGGATCAGTACTACCTGTACTACCTGCCTGTCTTACCTGTGTAGTATTAGGAATAATAATAAGAATAAACAACATCATATTTTATTTCCCGCCTGATAAAACCAGCTATCAAACTTTAAAAGTACCTCAAGTAGAATATTTAACTGTCATCAGCTTATTATACTGCATATTATATACTATAATATAATACTGTATAATACTATTATATTATATACTATAATATAATACTGTATAATACTATTATATTATATACTATAATATAATACTGTATAATACTATTATATTATATACTATAATATAATACTGTATAATACTATTATATTATATACTATAATATAATACTGTATAATACTATTATATTATATATTATTATATAATACTGTATAATACTATTATATTATATATTATTATATAATACTGTATAATACTATTATATTATATACTATAATATAATACTGTATAATACTATTATATTATACACTATAATATAATACTGTATAATACTATTATATTATATACTATAATATAATACTGTATAATACTATTATATTATATATTATATAATACTGTATAGTACTATTATATTATATATTATTATATAATACTGTATAGTACTATTATATTATATATTATTATATAATACTGTATAATACTATTATATTATATATTATTATATAATACTGTATAATACTATTATATTATATATTATTATATAATACTGTATAGTACTATTATATTATATATTATTATATAATACTGTATAATACTATTATATTATATATTATTATATAATACTGTATAGTACTATTATATAATAGTACTATGTAGTAGCCTACTGAATGGTATAAATTATAATAACGCTGTGTAGTACTGAATAGTATGAAGTTTGATGAAACTGATACTACACACACACACACACACACACACACACACACACACACACACACACAGTTAAACTCTAATCTGACAGCAGGTCAGTTACTCTGCAGCAATAATTAGGATCTAATTCACTAACTGACAACAAGGTGACATATTAACAGAGAGGAGAGGAGAAGAGGAAACAAGAGAGGAGAGGAGACGAGAGGAGAGGAGACAAGGAGAGAGGAGACGAGAGGAGAGGAGCCAAGGAGAGGAGAGGGGGAAACGAGAGGACAGGAGGAGGAGAAGAAACAGAAGACAGGAAAGGAGACAAGGAGAGGAGAAAAAACAGAGGACAGGAAAGGAGACAAGGAGAGGAGAGGAAACAAGGAGACAAGAGAGGAGAGGAGACAAGGAGACGAGAGGAGAGGAGAGGAAACAAGGAGACAAGAGAGGAGGGGAGACAAGGAGACGAGAGGAGAGGAGAGGAGAAGAAACAGGACAGGTAAGGAGACAAGGAGAGGAGAAAAAACAGAGGACAGGAAAGGAGACAAGGAGAGGAGAGCAAACAAGGATACAGGAGAGGAGATAAGGAGACGAGAGGAGAGGAGAGGAGGAGAGGAGAGGAGAGGAGAAGAAACAGGACAGGAAAGAAGACAAGGAGAGGAGAGGAGAGGGAACAATGAGACAAGAGAGGAGAGGAGACAAGGAGACGAGAGGAGAGGAGAGGAGAGGAGGAGAGGAAACAGGACAGGAAAGGAGACAAGGAGAAGAGAGGAGAGGAGATAAGAGAGGAGAGGAAAGAAGGAGACAAGAGGAGGGGAGAGGAGAGGAGAAGAAACAGGACAGGAAAGAAGACGAGGAGAGGAGAGGGAACAATGAGACAAGAGAGGAGAGGAGACAAGGAGACGAGAGGAGAGGAGAGGAGAGGAGGAGAGGAAACAGGACAGGAAAGGAGACAAGGAGAAGAGAGGAGAGGAGAGGAGATAAGAGAGGAGAGGAGAGAAGAGGGGGAAACAAGAAAGGAATGGAGAAGAGAGGAGACGAGAGAGGAGAGGAGGAGACAAGAGAGGAGAGGAGATGAGGAGGAGAGGAGAGGAGGAAACAAGAAGCAAAGAAGAGCCAGGCTGAGGTTTGCAAAAGACCATAAGGATTGGACCATAGAGGACTGGAGTAAGGTCATCTTCTCTGATGAGTTCAGTTTTCAGCTTTGCCCAACACCTGGTCGTCTAATGGTTAGACGGAGACCTGGAGAGGCCTACAAGCCTCAGTGTCTCGCACCTACTGTGAAATTTGGTGGAGGATCGGTGATGATCTGGGGCTGCTTCAGCGGGGCTGAAATCGGGTAGACTTGTCTTTGTGAATCAAGCCAAGTACAAACCTCAGCCTGGCTCTTTGCTTCTTTGGTGCTCTGACAATGTTCCCCACCTCTGAGGAGTGGTTCTTCCAGCAGGACAATGCTCCATGCCACACAGCCAGGTCAGTGAAGGTGTGGTTGAAGGACCACCAGATCAGGACCCTGTCATGGCCAGCCCAATCTCCAGACCTGAATCCCATTGAAAACCTCTGGAATGTGATCAAGAGGAAGATGGATTTTCCAGAGCTGTATATATATATTTATATTTATATCCAGGAGGTTGAGTTCCGTTATGAGGAGCAGTGAGTCCGTCCGTCCGTCCAGGTTGCAGCTGACGTCTCATCACCTCCAGCTGAGCCAGAATCTGCTCCGTTAACCCGTTAAACCTGACTTTCCTCATCAGCGGGGGGGTATATAGTACTGTGTGTGTGTGTGTGTGTGTGTGTTTGTGTTTGCAGGGGGTGTGTGTGGGCGTGTCCGTCAGCAGGTCGTCCTCTTTGATGCGTCTCTGTTGTTGCTAGGCGACCGCTGAGGTCAATCAGAACGCCCCCCGGGGTAATTAAACAAGCCTCCGGGTCGCCGTGGTCGTTAACCAGAACCAGAGCGGCGGGCAGCAGGTCGGAGGATTACTGACCCAACAGAGCCTCTGGTTCTGACAGCAGGTCAGAGGATTACTGACCCAACAGAGCCTCTGGTTCTGACAGCAGGTCAGAGGATTACTGACCCAACAGAGCCTCTGGTTCTGACAGCAGGTCAGAGGATTACTGACCCAACAGAGCCTCTGGTTCTGACAGCAGGTCAGAGGATTACTGACCCAACAGAGACTCTGGTTCTGACAGCAGGTCAGAGGATTACTGACCCAACAGAGCCTCTGGTTCTGACAGCAGGTCAGAGGATTACTGACCCAACAGAGCCTCTGGTTCTGACAGCAGGTCGGAGGATTACTGACCCAACAGAGTCTCTGGTTCTGACAGCAGGTCAGAGGATTACTGACCCAACAGAGTCTCTGGTTCTGACAGACTGCTGCTTTCATTGAGTCTCTGCTGAGGAGCCTTTGAGCCGGGCACTAGAGCTCTGACTGCTGCAGACCTGAGCCACACTGAGCTGCTCCAGAGGGGAGAATTAAAATCATTTATTCAACACGTTAATGCATTTTTAGGTCGTAGCGGCTGGAATCTCTGAAAAATGGCAAAAACTGTCCGAAACTCCGAAAAATACCGGAAAAAAACTGAAAATGTTAGAAAAAAATGTCTGAAAAAAGTCCTAAAAATGTTGTAAAAGTGTCCAAAACAAGTCAAAGTAATACATGAAAGATGTCAGAAAATGTCTGACAAATGTTCGAATTTTTTTTTTTTTAAATCCAAAAATTGTCAGAAAAATGGGCTGTCAAAGTTAACGCGATAATAACACGTTGACGCAAATTCGTTTTAACTCCACTAATTTCTTTAACGTATTAACACAACTTGTGGTTTTTAGGTTGTAGCGGATCAGTTTTAAAGCTGGAGTGAAGATCCTGATATCATCTGAAACTAAAGAACCATCAGTACCAACCATGTCAGTCTAGCTGGTCATGAAGGAGTTAAATAACACTCTGAATTTACACTAAACGTTGGAGAGGAAAATCTGTCATGTCCATTTAGAAAGGGGTCCCTTGACCTCTGACCTCCAGATCAGTGAATGTAAATGGGTTCTCTGGGTACCCACGAGTCTCCCCTTTACAGACATGCCCTTTATGATAATCACATGCAGTTTGGGGCAAGTCATAGTCAAGCATTTATGGATCCTGCAGGCTGATTTTAAGATATTCTAATATCCCCACGTAGTACTATAGTACACCACACTAGTACACCACACTAGTGCACCACAATAGTACACCACACTAGTACACCACACTAGTGCACCACAATAGTACACCACACTAGTACACCACACTAGTGCACCACAATAGTACACCACACTGGTACACCACACTGGTACATCACACTGGTACACCACACTGGCACACCACACTGGTACACCACACTAGTACACCACACTAGTACTAGTACACCACACTGGTACACCACACTGGTACACCACACTAGTACACCACACTAGTACACCACACTGGTACACCACACTAGTACTAGTACACCACACTGGTACACCACACTAGTACACCACACTAGTGCACCACAATAGTACACCACACTAGTACACCACACTAGTGCACCACAATAGTACACCACACTGGTACACCACACTGGTACACCACACTAGTACACCACACTAGTACACCACACTGGTACACCACACTAGTACTAGTACACCACACTGGTACACCACACTGGTACACCACACTAGTACTAGTACACCACACTAGTACACCACCTAGTACACCACACTGGTACACCACACTAGTACTGGTACACCACACTGGTACACCACACTGGTACTAGTACACCACACTGGTACACCACACTGGTACACCACACTAGTACTAGTACACCACACTAGTACACCACCTAGTACACCACACTAGTACACCACACTAGTACACCACACTAGTACACCACACTGGTACACCACACTAGTACTAGTACACCACACTGGTACACCACACTGGTACACCACACTAGTACTAGTACACCACACTAGTACACCACCTAGTACACCACACTAGTACACCACACTGGTACACCACACTGGTACACCACACTAGTACTGGTACACCACACTGGTACACCACACTAGTACTAGTACACCACACTGGTACACCACACTGGTACACCACACTAGTACTAGTACACCACACTAGTACACCACACTAGTACACCACACTAGTACACCACACTGGTACACCACACTAGTACTAGTACACCACACTGGTACACCACACTAGTACTAGTACACCACACTAGTACACCACCTAGTACACCGCACTAGTACACCACACTAGTACACCACACTAGTACACTAGTACACCACACTAGTACACTAGTACACTAGTGCACCACATACTGTAGACGTACAGCTGGGGGCTCGTGGGGGTTCCTTGGTGGTTTATGGTCTCTGTATTATGGTCTGTGGTTAATGTGTGAGGCTGAAGGTGGTTTAGGAGTTGTAACCTGGTTTTGAGGTTTTCTGGTGGTTACTGGCAGCTGGCTGAGGGATTCTGGGTGTTTAAAGAGGGTTTCTGGGTATTTAAAGAGGGTTTGGGGTATTTAAAGAGGGTTTCTGGGTATTTAAAGAGGATTTCTGGGTATTTAAAGAGGATTTCTGGGTATTTAAAGAGGGTTTGGGGTATTTAAAGAGGGTTTCTGGGTATTTAAAGAGGGTTTCTAGGTATTTAAAGAGGGTTTCTGGGTATTTAAAGAGGGTTTCTAGGTATTTAAAGAGGATTTCTGGATATTTAAAGAGGGTTTCTAGGTATTTAAAGAGGGTTTCTGGGTGTTTAAAGAGGGATTTGGGGTATTTTAGGAGGGTTTTGGGGTATTTAAAGAGGATTTTGGGGTATTTAAAGAGGGTTTCTGGGTGTTTAAAGAGGGTTTTGGGGTATTTAAAGAGGGTTTTAGGGTATTTAAAGAGGGTTTCTGGGTATTTAAAGAGGGTTTCTGGGTGTTTGAAGAGGGTTTTGGGGTATTTAAAGAGGGTTTTGGGGTATTTATAGAGGGTTTCTGGGTGTTTGAAGAGGGTTTTGGGGTATTTAAAGAGGGTTTCTGGGTATTTAAAGAGGGTTTCTGGGTGTTTAAAGAGGGTTTTGGGGTATTTATAGAGGGTTTCTGGGTGTTTAAAGAGGGTTTTGGGGTATTTAAAGAGGGTTTCTGGGTATTTAAAGAGGATTTCTGGCTGTTTAAAGAGGGATTTGGGGTATTTTAGGAGGGTTTTGGGGTATTTAAAGAGGGTTTCTGGGTATTTAAAGAGGATTTCTGGCTGTTTAAAGAGGGATTTGGGGTATTTTAGGAGGGTTTTGGGGTATTTAAAGAGGGTTTCTGGGTATTTAAAGAGGATTTCTGGCTGTTTAAAGAGGGATTTGGGGTATTTTAGGAGGGTTTTGGGTTATTTAAAGAGGGTTTTGGGGTATTTAAAGAGGGTTTCTGGGTATTTAAAGAGGGTTTTGGGGTATTTAAAGAGGGTTTCTGGGTATTTAAAGAGGGTTTTGAGGTATTTAAAGAGGGTTTCTGGGTGTTTGAAGAGGGTTTTTGGGGTATTTAAAGAGGGTTTCTGGGTGTTTAAAGAGGGTTTTGGGGTATTTAAAGAGGGTTTCTGGGTATTTAAAGATGGTTTTGGGGTATTTAAAGAGGGTTTCTGGGTATTTAAAGAGGATTTCTGGATGTTTAAAGAGGGATTCGGGGTATTTTAGGAGGGTTTCTAGGTATTTAAAGAGGGTTTGTGGTATTTAAAGAGGGTTTCTAGGTATTTAAAAAGGGTTTGTGGTATTTAAAGAGGGTTTCTAGGTATTTAAAGAGGGTTTTCGGGTATTTAAAGAGGGTTTTCGGGTATTTAAAGAGGGTTTCTGGGTATTTAAAGAGGGTTTCTGGGTATTTAAAGAGGGTTTCTAGGTATTTAAAGAGGGTTTCTGGGTATTTAAAGAGGGTTTCGGGGTATTTAAAGAGGGTTTCTGGGTATTTAAAGAGGGTTTTGGGGTATTTAAAGAGGGTTTCTGGGTATTTAAAGAGGGTTTCGGGGTATTTAAAGAGGGTTTCTGGGTGTTTAAAGAGGGTTTTGGGGTATTTAAAGAGGGTTTCTGGGTGTTTAAAGAGGGTTTCTGGGTATTTAAAGAGGGTTTTGGGGTATTTAAAGAGGGTTTCTGGGTATTTAAAGAGGGTTTCGGGGTATTTAAAGAGGGTTTCTGGGTGTTTAAAGAGGGTTTTGGGGTATTTAAAGAGGGTTTCTGGGTGTTTAAAGAGGGTTTTGGGGTATTTAAAGAGGGTTTTGGGGTATTTAAAGAGGGTTTCTAGGTATTTAAAGAGGGTTTTGGGGTATTTAAAGAGGATTTCTGGCTGTTTAAAGAGGGATTTGGGGTATTTTAGGAGGATTTTGGGGTATTTAAAGAGGATTTTGGGGTATTTAAAGAGGGTTTCTGGGTGTTTAAAGAGGGTTTTGGGGTATTTAAAGAGGGTTTCTTGGTATTTTAAGAGGGTTTCTGGGTATTATGCAAGAGGACTTTTAGATCCTGTGTAAGGTGTTTTATAAATGTCTGGTTGCAGCTTGTTTAAAGTCCGGCTGAGATTGCAGCGTGTGGCGTTGGTGGGCGTGGTCGTCGGCGTGGACGTCCAGTTGAGAGCACGCTGCCGGCAGTCAGCCAGCCGCCGCTGTTGTCCAACAAATCCTGCCGTCCGTCCGTCCCCCTGTTATTAGGATCCCAGCAGGGGGCGGGGGGGGTTAAGGGTTTAACATCTGTCCCAGTGAACAGCAGTTGGACCACCAGGTAGCCCACCTGTAGCCCCGCTGACGGCTAATTAGCTGCTAACTGCTGCCAGGCCTGGAGGCTGTTTATTACACGTCTGTCACCGTTAACTCTCACTTTATTTACCCTTAATCACGGGTTCTAGATGTCACCGTTAACTCTCCCGTTATCTATCCTTCAACACGGATTCTAGATGCATTAATAGCAGCGAGGTCGTCAATATTAATCACAATATCCTGTAGAAATATTGATATGGTAGTCTTGTTTGTGTGTCCAGGGCCGGCTCCAGCCCTGATGGTTCCCTATAGGCAAAATTCATATTTATTTTAATAAATAACTGTATTTATTATAATATAAATAAATAATTAATCCCTGATATTAATGGCTTGAAGGTGTTTGACCACAAGTTACACTTTTATTAACAAATAACGGCGGCTGGGCAGATGAAAAAGTGTGAGAAAGAGAGTTACAGGGGTGTTAAGTTTATTTATTTATTTATTTATTTATTTATTTATATATTTATTTATATATTTATATATTTATTTATATATTTATTTATTTATTTATATATTTATTTATATATTTATTTATATATTTATATATTTATTTATATATTTATTTATTTATATATTTATATATTTATTTATATATTTATTTATATATTTATATATTTATTTATATATTTATTATTTATTTATTTATTTGTTACTTAAATGCAGAAAATGAGGAAAGGCGCTCACAAGCATTTTTAAAAAACAATTATAATGATTATAATTATTTTTTAGTTGCATCGAAGAACCGATATTGATAAGAAGTGAGATTTCATTGCAACGCCGTCACCCAGCAGCAGAGCTACGCCTCCGCCATTTTGGACTGAAAGCGACTACCAGACGCCAGTAAAACGTCCTCCTAAAACGAGCCGTAGAAAAGTCAAACTAAATTAGTTCTGTTCTATTATCATATTCTACTGTATATATAATATACTAAATATATCATATATCAATAATATTTTAATATAATAAGCCTTTTCAGTCCTAAACACCGGAGTTTCATCTCTTTGCTTCTTTGGTTACGTGACAAATAAATCAGCGTTGACTTCTGGTTCCACAGCGGTCTCCTGGTGAAAGTCTGGTGTTTTTTAGACGCCCTCGTCCTCCTCATCCTCCTCGTCCTCCTCGACCTCCTCGACCTCCTCGACCTCCTCGTCCTCCTCGACCTCCTCGACCTCCTCGTCCTCCTCGTCCTCCTCGACCTCCTCGACCTCCTCGTCCTCCTCGTCCTCCTCGACCTCCTTGACCTCCTCCCTACGTGGCGTTTGTTGCTCTTTGTACTTCCTGGTTACGTGGATTACATACGAAGTGATTTGGTGTGATATATATACGACTTACAGTGTGTTATTGTTAGTAGGTAAAGCTACCGACGGTGGATGAGAACTGTCTGAAATAGTGACTTTGTTAGGGACTATTTTCAGCGGTGGATTGATCTACATGCTCCGTGCTCTAGTGACTGTTGGTGTCAGCAGGACGGTGGATGAAACGGTGATCAGGTGGTGGATATGGAGCTGACCAAACATCACCGTTAAACTCCCATATGTCCATAAACCTGAAATACAGAACATACAGGTGTGTGTGTGTGTGTGTGTGTTAACCTGCCTGGTTAATCCGGAGTGTGTTCGTCCCCCGCCGAGATGAACTAAAGACAACAGGCTGGAACGCCTGACTTCTGCACAGGAGGTCACTGCACACACACACACACACACACACATTAACTACCCTCCTCAAAACAAAAACATGGACACAGGACCTGAAACGCCCCCCCCGAACACACATACACACTCACAAAACCATGCATGCATGAACACACACACACATCAGTCTACCTGTGCGTGTGTGTGTGTGTGTGTGTGGCTGGCCGTTGGCCTCGTGCTGCTAAGCTTCCTTTACGTCCACAATGGCGTCCTGCTGAGAGCTCAGGACCAATTAAAGCGCAGAGAGAGAGAGAGAGAGCGCCTCTAACCTCGCTCGCCCAGGGCGCCGTCACAGACTGAGGGGACGAACCAGCTGGTTCACATGATGCAGACGTCAAGACGCAGAAATAGATTCTCATTAGTGTGTCTTAAGATTTCTAAATATAGTTTTTAACATCAGAATGGATATATCTGCTTCATCTGAGTCTCTGTGGAGGTAGAAGGAAGTTACAGCTTTTATTGTGGTAGTCTGAGTAACGTGATGTCATATCCGCTCTGTATCCGTCAACCAAAACAAACCTCAGAGAGTCTAAAGCGTTGGAGGGTCGTCGTGGATACGACCTGCACCCTCTCATGTTAAATCCAGCGTGGTAAACACTACACATCCAGTAAAGGATGGAAACACTTTGGGTTTCACACATTGACAGGAAAAGCAGAGCTAGACAGAGCAGAGCTAAAGCTGCATGCTAACTTCTAAGAAAGGCCCAAATAAGTCCGAAAATAAGTCCGAACAGAGGCTGAAATAAGTCTGAAAAAAATTTGAAATAAGACTTAAAATTTAAGCCGAAATATGTCCAAAAAAAGGCCAACAAAATGCCAAAGTATGTCCGAAATATGGCCCAAACGATATACAAAAATGAAGAAATTTGTTCAAACAAAAGTCCAAAATATGTCAGAAAATGGCTGATATATGTCTGAATAAAAGACAAGTGGAACTACGTCCGGCCAAAATCAACATGGCGATGGCCAAAAACCAAGATGGCGATGGCCAAAAACCAAGATGGCGGTCGCTGCTTGGTTCACCCACAATGAATGCTATGTCTGTTTCTATGCTGATGATTCCATCCTGTATGCTATCAGTTCTCCAGGTTACACTTTAGTCTTTGACAAACCTTTAGACCTGCTTACTTATTTAAAGCTTGTTCTAAACTCCTAAAAGACAAGAGCGTGAAGCTGCCTTCAATGGAAACCTCACCTCTCAGAAACATAACTTTGGTATTTAAACTCTCAATCTCCAGCTCCTGAGGGAAATATCTGTTGAATCTCTTAAGATTGTATTTCACTTCATCCTGAGTTTCGTTCAGATATTTGTCAGCGCTTTTAACGGTCTCAACGTCACCTTTTCACCTTCACTTCTTAAAAAAAGCCGCTGTTGTTACATTTGACAACAACATAAAATCACTGGCTGTTAAATAATGAGATTATGTTCAACATGAGTGACAGCTAATGATAGGTTACTAACGCCGCTAACAGTAGAGAGGAGTCGGATGTCGCCGGGCAGCATGCCTCCCACTGTTCTCTCAACAATACACCGACACTCACCTGGTGACATCACCGGCCGCCGGGCCCTCTCATTGGCTGCCTGCGGGGTCACAAGGCGCTCAGCAGAGGTCGGAGTGTGTGGGAGTGTGTAGGTGTGTGTGGGTGAGAGTGTGCCACCACTGAAGCGTTGTAAATGTTTTTGTTGTGTTGGGACAAAGCGTTCTCTCTGGTTAGTGAAGTGTGAAGAGAGATTTAATACTTCCTCCTGTAAGTGTGTGTGTTAACATCATCCATCCATCCATCCATCCATCCATCCATCTATCCATCATCCATTCTCCATCCATCCATCCATCCATTCATCCATCCATCCATCCATCCATCCATCCATCCATCCATCCATCCATTCATCCATCCATCCATTTAGTTTAGCTCATGATCCATGGTAAAAGTAGGTTGACACTCATGATGTTTTTACTAAATGTAATCACGTAGCTTAGTTTTATTTCCTTTTT
>NC_051275.1:35408132-35470632 GCF_015220745.1 Sebastes umbrosus
GGCGGGACAAATCGTGGTTACTCTGAGGGCGACGGCGGTCTGGTAAGTCCTCTCACACACACACACACACACACACACACACACACACACACACACACACACACACAGACGTTATCCCCTGAAAGGCCGAATGCAGCAGCCGCCTCTAAAGCAGCCAAACACGGAGTAGAAAAGGCTGAGAGGAGGACTGTTGGTGGCTGTTGTGTCTCTAAACCAAATACCGAGTGTCTGAACAGCAGCCAAGCCTGAAGGGGCAACCGGCGAGCCAACAACGCTGGTCGTCACGGTAACAGTAGTAGTAGTAGTAGTAAGAAGAAGAAGCCCAACTATTCAGGGATTTCACAGAGATGTTTCATGTTTCTCAGTCAAATATCAAACAACAATATGTGGTGAAAATATGTGGAAGATTAAAACAAAATATGATCATCTAATAAATGCTGATATATTATTATAGATTAAACTAGCAGCAGTTTATTAAATCATTAAAATGAGCTCCACCTTTACCAGCTGCAATGTTAAAGTGATGAACACAAAAAAATCCCTAAAATAGCAGAAAAATATTTTATTTAATGAACACATAAAATATCCAAAAAATATTAAAATAGCAGAAAAATATTAGTAAATATCAAATATTTTTTTGAATATCCAAAATAATATCAGTAAAATATCCCAAAATATATTACTAAAATATCCTTAAAATACAAGTAAAATATAAAAAAAATGCAAAGGGAAAAT
This sequence comes from Sebastes umbrosus, assembly GCF_015220745.1. Taxonomy (NCBI): domain Eukaryota; kingdom Metazoa; phylum Chordata; class Actinopteri; order Perciformes; family Sebastidae; genus Sebastes; species Sebastes umbrosus. The sequence continues at coordinate 35,408,868 of NC_051275.1, forward strand.
TGTGCATAAATAAATAAATGCATAAATATGTAATTAAATAAATAAATACATATATACATTTAAAGATAAATATAAAAAATAAAAGAAGAACAAAAATAAATAATTAATCAAAAAGAAATTAATGAATAAAAAAATGCAAAAATAATTACATAAATAAAGAAAACGGAAAATTAAACAGAAGAGTAAATAAATAAGTGAAATTAATACGATGATAAATAAATAAAGAAGCAAATTAAAACAGAAATATCAATTTATGTCACATTATATACATTAATTAACGACTACATTTAATCTTAATATTATTTTTGCTACATTTAATGACATTCATTTATTTATTTATTATTGATTTTGGCATGTTCTGTCCTCCATAGAAACTGTCCTACTACACACACAAACCAGTAATATATAAAACGTACAATACAGAGATGAAAGAGGAAATAAATGATCAGCTAAATAAATGAAGAAATGAAGGATCCAGCTGTAGACGTGAGAACGAGTTTAAAAGTTTCTATTTTTAGAAAAGTTAGAGAGTGAGGTTGTTTAGTTCGACGGTTAAAGTCAGACGGTCCTCACAGGTACACAAGTTCAACTGTGTGTGTGTTCGGTAGCGGTGTCTCTTGTCGCCGTAGCGATGGAACCAGGCCAGAGTGTCCCCAGTGAGCGCGCTCAGACCAGAGTGAAATCCACCAATCGGAGAGCTGCTGCCCCGTCGCAGGGGGCCGCTGGCATCAATCAGGTCCACAGATACCTGCCAATAACACACACACACACACACATACACACACACGCACACACGCACACACGCACACACACATACACACACACACACACACACACACACACACACACACACACACACACTTTGTTTACTGGTTTTACTGGATGAGTCCTCGTTCAGTCAGCAGCCAATCAGAGGAGGCAGAATGTCAGAGTGATGTCAGCTGAGACATGGCGGGTTAAAGGGTCAGCTGACCTGTTGTTTGGGTTTTATTTGTTCAGTTTTTGGTGATTTCTGTCTCTGAGACGGTGGTGGAAGAAGTTCTCCTTTAGTTTTCTAACCCTAAAGTACAACCAGGTCAAAATACTCCGTTACATGTTAAAGTCCAGAAGTACTTTGTATGTCCAGTGGAGACCTCGTATAGTGATCACGTCTGTCCGGGTCAGAAGCCGATGATTAGTAGGACTACATTTTTGTTGTAGTGCATCATTTCTCATGCAGATTAGCATTGAAATGACATTTGTATATTAATTACATGAATATAAAGTAATGAAACGGACCGCTTCGCTATAATCTGCCTTTTCCCTGAACGAGGGTGAGGTGTTGGCGTTGGCGTTGGCGTTGCCGTTGGCGTTGGTGTTGGCGTTGGCGTTTTTGCCCGTCTCTGCAGCGTGACAGTGCATGCAGAACGGCGCCCTTTGCCCGGGTTTCTCGCTTGCTCTCCCGGTAGCGGCACGGAGGGAGACGGGCGCCGGTCTGCATGTGTACCGCAGAGCCGTTTAAGGATCGGAAATAGTTTCACTTTGGGGGCATTACGTGACGAGGCATTATTAATCCACTGGGCGACTTTCCTTTTCCCGTCATGATATCAATGTGCACGCAGCAGACAGTAAAAAAACAAAAAAATCGACCAATGTTAGTCTGACGTAGTTTTAAAATGTTGTTCCAGATGTTATCATGTATGAAAAGAGCCCAGATGAAGCCTGAAGGTGGACTACTGGATTACTATCAGCAGATTATTGAAACAGCGTCTGTAGAGGAGTGATAGCTGTGATCACTGTAAGAGGTTTCCACTGTGATCCAATAAAGAAACTATCAAAGTGTACACGCAGCACACAGCCCTGATTCCTGTCACAGTAAACAAACAGATAACTAACGTCGACTACAGGCCGACGCCACCTGAAGGTTATCAGATAGCGGCGTTACTTTGATTGAGAGTTTCAGCAGTTTGGTTGAATTCTCGCTCTAGCTGCTCTTCATAAGAAGAATCATTGATATCAATACCGATGAGTCTGGACAGCAGCGTCAGAGTCTTGGTATTCACAGTGTGATCCTAGGAGAGACACACACACACACACACACACACACACACACACAGTGACAGTAAAGGCCATCCGTCCTGTCGGGGTGTCCTTGACGAGCTGCTGGACTGTGACCTGTCACAGGTTCGATCCCCATGACAGACGCTGCTGTCAACAACAACCTGTGTGTGTGAGCTGCATGTCTGAGTGACATCAGGTCACAAACATCTATTCTACTAGTAGTATACTAATAATATGAATATAGCCTGATCTTTATCTGACTCTGAGTCTGTGTTTAAACTCACTGTGGCCTCCTGAGTAGCAACAACATCTATCTTTATAGATCATTATAGATACAGACTTTTGTATAAATGAAAGGTTGTTTTATGATTATTAGTTATACATGTACAAATATAATTTTGACTACCTCAGGGTCCCAACCGGGGGTCCGGGCCCCCCTTAGGGGCTCCTTAAACCTCCGCTTTAAGGTGTCAGTTCTTAAGCTTATTACACAAATATAGAATGTAGTGACAGTAATGTGTGAGCTGATGGTTAGGTTGTGGTTGTACCTGTGCAGGTAGCAGGTGTGGACGCTCTTCTCATGTTTCCTGTTGGCTGAACTCACACATTTTTAAACATCTCTCAATGTTTGCAGCGGCGGTGTCGTCTTTCTAATCCCAGCAGGGTGGGCCGGCGTCGCTGTTCTTGGTTTGACGGTAAAAACCTTTAAAATCCTGCACAGATCCTGACTTGGCCCGCGGCACGCCGCCATCCATCAAACACTCTGAAATGTGGTCGAGGCTGCTGTCAGCCGTCGGCTCACGTCGAGCCGCCGCCGCCGCCTTCATCTCCTGCCAGTGGCCGCCAACCGCCCGCTGATTACAGCGTCGTGTTTGCTTTTAACCTCGTGTACCTTTTTAAACTGTCACGTCTTTAAACGTAACCGATCCCACATGTCGGCGTCACATTATCAGACGGGCAGAAATACTTAAAGGAGTGTTTCTCTGACGCTGATGTCAGATCACTGCCGAGATAACGGAGATGTTAAAGTGTCTTCTGATCAAACAGATTAGACCAGAGTAGTTTAATGTGACAGTGAAGGACGTGGAAAGTGTAACCGCTGTCAGTCGAGTCAGTTTGTTCGTTTAAAGACGTCTTAGAGAGAGAGAGGCAGGACGTCTGTCTCCGCTCACACAGGACAGATTAAAGTCACATTTCATCCTCGAAAAAATCTGATCTATACGTATTAAAGCTGAGAAGATTCACCTCCAGTATCTCCTGAGACTCTGGTGGATCCAATGAGCCCAACTGGATTCATGTGTGATGATGTTAGTCCCCATAGGAGACATTTCATTGACCTCACTGTATAAAATGACCTGTGGTGACCTCTAGGATAATCACAGCCTCATGAAACTTTACAGCCACAAACTAGAGACCTAGAGCATTCAGAGGATGGATGGATCAGACTAGAGACCTAGAGCATTCAGAGGATGGATGGAACAAACTAGAGACCTAGAGCATTCAGAGGATGGATGGATCAGACTAGAGACCTAGATCATTCAGAGGATGGATGGATCAAACTAGAGACCTAGAGCATTCAGAGGATGGATGGATCAGACTAGAGACCTAGAGCATTCAGAGGATGGATGGATCAAACTAGAGACCTAGAGCATTCAGAGGATGGATGGATCAAACTAGAGACCTAGAGCATTCAGAGGATGGATGGATCAGACTAGAGACCTAGAGCATTCAGAGGATGGATGGATCAGACTAGAGACCTAGATCATTCAGAGGATGGATGGATCAGACTAGAGACCTAGAGCATTCAGAGGATGGATGGATCAGACTAGAGACCTAGAGCATTCAGAGGATGGATGGATCAGACTAGAGACCTAGAGCATTCAGAGGATGGATGGCTTTCCTAGCTAGATTGACAATAAGGGGGTTTCTGAGCAGTTCACATAACACAAGTGCTCGCCGTCCAATCGCCCAAAAAATCTTGCAGAAATCTCCAAAATGTCAAAAGTTTTTGATCTCAAATCACAGCATGTCTTTTTCTCTGGTGTTCCTCAAGGTCTTGGTGTCTTAATGTGGTATTCTGGAGGGATTATTGATCATTTTTATCAATTCTCCAGTGGTAAAAAAATGGTTAAATTTAGCACCAAATCTGTGGAACAAATGTTATCAACTCAAAAATGTCTACAACAACTTATGAGACATAATAGAGCATGGGGATGGTTTATTTCTTGACACACAGTGCTGAGCAGCATCTCAGATTAATCTTCAGGTTTCCAGCTTTCAGATGATGTTCACCACTTCTATGTGACATCTACTGTTGACCTGCTATCTCCCCCTAAAGACCCCCTGCACCCCACTAAAGACCTCCTGGACCCCCCTTAAGAAGAGGTCTATTGTGGCTCTCAGAGAGTTAATGTGAACACATGAGAGCTGTACTGTGCTGCCTCTCTGTGGTTACAGCTGGAACTGCAGGGCTGAATGTGAAAGAAAGAAAGGTTTAGAATAATATAATATGTATGTTTCTACCTACTCTGTCTCTTCATCCATGTGGACACATCGTGTCCTTCATCATTCAGTAAACCAGTAAAATGTCCAGATGTCCTTTTAATTGATTTCTGTTTGTGTCCCTGCAGGGCTGAGGGGACGGAGGAAAGTGTCCGACCATCAGCTCGTCCTGGACCGACGGACTCCCAGGGGATGCTGGGAAAGAGGAAGAGAGGTGTGTTTATCTCTGTGCTGATTGGCTGGCTGCTTCCCTTTGTTTGTTTACTCAGTAATGAGCCAATCACACGGCTCATTGACACACACACACACACACACACACAGTAATTAGGTGGATAATGTGTGTGTGATGTGAACCAGCTGGTAAAGCAGAAATAAACTCCATCTGGACATGAAGATCTCCACACGTTGGTAGCTGAATATTTCCTCAACTGATCAAAGGTGTAAAAACACTGAAGTCCAGCTGGAGGTTCATCACAGACACGACGTGGAAGAACAAACAACATCCTGATGATTTCTCTTTTATTACGACGCGTTCACACCAAGTGCAAAGCAAACTTTTCGCGCGGTGCTGTTACATATAAAGTCATCGAAAAGAGGCGACTAGACATGTCACGAACACGCAAAATTTGCGAATACACGGGAGTTTAAATATGTCAACTCGAGCGAGAAAACTCGTAAATGCCAATCAGCGTTGAGATCCTCCTCCTGTCGGAAAAATGTCAGAAAAAAACCCAAGAAAGTCTGAAAAATTTCCCAAAAATTGTCCAAAAAAGTCCGGCAATTGTCTAAAAAATGGTTGAAAAAGCCAGAAAAAATGTCCCCAAAAATTCCTGAAAATGTCCAAAAATTGTCTATAAAAAAAGTCCAGAAAATGTGTGTATTCACGAGAGTTGAAATATTTCAACTGAAGCAAGAAATTCTTGTGATGCTGTGCAGTGAAAGCCTATCAGCGTTGAGATCCTCCTCCTGTCTAATAAAATGTCCAAGAAAAAGTCTGAAAAAGTCAAAAAAAAGTCCCGAGAATGGTCAGAAAAGTTTCCAAAAAAAGTCTAAAAAAAACTCAAAAATTATCCCAAAAATGTTCGAAAAAAAGTCAGAAGAAAGTCTGAAAAAATAAAGAAATAAATGTTGTATGTGTCTGTGGTCACCCGGAGCTACGATAGTCCATCATCTCTGTCCAGAGACCAGAAACCACAGACTGTCTCTGGTACAACAACAACGTCTCTAGATGACGTCATGTTGAGTGTTGATGGAGCAGCTGCAGAGCCTGGCTCTGATCCATCCAGACTCCATTCAGAAAACAAGCATTCTAAAAGTTGTCTGCTTGTCGTCATGGTAACAGACCTGACAAAGCATGAATTCAGACTTTTTCCTAATCAGCATCATTATGTAGTTATTTCAGCATCATTTTGATCTGCTTATTGACATTAACTCACAGCTCAATCTGATTATTTTGGGTTCATACCGCAGTAGAGACGTGTGGCTGCTAGATACAGTCAGTGTAATGACGCTGTATGTGAATACAGCTCGCCGCCGGGTGACGTTATGAACCCAGACACAACAGCGTTTGGTTTTCTGACCTATCTGGGACTTCACCAACATGAACATAGCAGCTACAGAGGTTCTTTCTTCCATGATTGATGGAGGAAAGAGAAGTTGTTGGTATCTATGGAGACGAGCTCCTCCTCCTCTTCGGTGCGTCTAGAGCGAATGAACATAGATGATACCGGCGGTCCGACCTGCGTGAGTAAAACGTGGCAAAAATCCACTTTGTTCTTGGTGTGAATGCAACATGAGCTTTATGCAAATGATGCGCGATGACGTTAGCAGCTTTTGGAGCTAGCGGTAGCTACTTTCATTGGAAAAGAGTCGTCAACGCTGCTCAGGACACGCTGTATTCGGTTTTCCTCGGCTTTGTGCCGTAAATGGAGCCCGTCTGTGACGTCACCATGTCCACAGATCTTAAATATGACTTGGTGAGCACAGTGTTGTTGTATTAAACAAGGATGATACATTACAGAGGATACACAGCGTTGGGTTCAACGTCTCTTTAGTTTCAGAGCTTCAGGCAGCAGCTGATGGATTTCACAGGTGTGGGTTGTGTTGCTGTGTGGGACGGGTCGACTCCCGGACACAACCAGGAAGTCATGACTGAGACATTTAGATGGAAGTGAGAGGGAGCTCCTGCTGGGAATCCCCCCCCCCACCATAACCAGCGCAGCCTGTATGTGTTAAATAAATCCTTTTCCGTCGGCCTGTCCAGCAGCTTCCATTATCACAGACACTCAAAACAAGCGCTCCTCCGTCTGCAGAGACTTCATTATGTTTGTTTCCGTCTGTTGACCACATCAGGTGAAGAAGGAGACGTTCATAGAGGCAGACTGAAGGAGCGTGCAGAGTCGTGCTTTTCGTACCTTTTTGCCTCATGACCAGTGAGCAACTCAGGACAATGCTGAAGTGCCTTACACCGGCCAAAAAACCAAGACGGCGACGGCCAAAAAACCAAGATGGCGATGGCCAAAAACCAAGATGGCGACGGCCAAAAACCAAGATGGCGACGGCCAAAAACCAAGATAGTGGCGGCCAAAAAACAAGATGAGGATAACTACTAAGTTTGCTATTTGCTGCTGTACAGATAGCAGGTGTACGGCAGGGTTATAGAGTTTATTTGGCTCTCAGCTGCCCGCTGTGACAGAAGACAACGCTCAACAGACTAAAACCCAAACAGTCCAGCGAGGCGGCGTGCCAGCCGGTCCGATGTGAAGCACAGAGAGTCAAATGTCAGAGTAAACAGAGAGGTTGAGGAAAGCTGGAGGACGGCGGGAGACATCCAGGGGGAATCCTGAAGGCTTGACTTGGCCAAGAGAAGCTTCGCTCACGAGATGTGAGTCATCTGACCTCTGAGAATCACCAGGTGGGATCTTTACGTCATGACTGCAGAGTCAGCAGGACGGAGGACTGACGGGACCTGGACCTGGACCGGGACCGGACCGGACCGGAGGGTTTACGGGTCAAATCCTGCAGGGAAACTGATGAGCAACACTTTCTTTTCCTCTTTGAGAACTGAGAGCGAGCCAGTTTCGGTCCTTTACGGCCGGCCTGTATGGACCGGTCTGAGCCAGCACTGGCAGCAGGATGAATGAATGAATAATGACTTAATGAACATTAACATCTCGTCAGAGTTGTCTGGTGATTGTTGGTAAACCTCTCTGGATGAACCGGTTTCTTTAATCTTTAATCGTAGGTGTAAACAACCTCCTTCACCTTGACACCTGGTTGTGACGTTGTGCTTTTTGGCTCCACGCGTCCTCTCCATGGACGTTGCTTTGGGTGATGGTGTTGTCCCCGTTGCCACGGTGATGTTAGGGAGGACGCTGAGTCATGACTCAGCTGTAGCTCTATTTATTTCTCACCTTAATAGCAGGTTATGTGATTTTAAACTTTAGCATTAAACTCTTCTGATTCCTGTCCAGCCTCAGCAGCCAAGTCAGAGCTCAGAGACACTCAGCTGACAGCTAGCAGAGACGCTAACAGAGACGCTAACAGAGCTGCTAATAGAGCTGCTAATAGAGCTGCTAATAGAGCTGCTAATAGAGCTGCTAACAGAGCTGCTAATAGAGCTGCTAACAGAGCTGCTAACAGAGCTGCTAACAGAGCTGCTAATAGAGCTGCTAACAGAGCTGCTAACAGAGCTGCTAACAGAGCTGCTAATAGAGCTGCTAACAGAGCTGCTTACAGAGCTGCTAATAGAGCTGCTAATAGAGCTGCTAATAGAGACGCTAACAGAGCTGCTTACAGAGCTGCTAATAGAGCTGCTAACAGAGCTGCTAATAGAGCTGCTAACAGAGCTGCTAACAGAGACGCTAACAGAGCTGCTAATAGAGCTGCTTACAGAGCTGCTAATAGAGCTGCTAACAGAGCTGCTAACAGAGACGCTAACAGAGCTGCTAATAGAGCTGCTAACAGAGCTGCTAATAGAGCTGCTAACAGAGCTGCTAACAGAGACGCTAACAGAGCTGCTAATAGAGCTGCTAACAGAGCTGCTAATAGAGCTGCTAACAGAGCTGCTAACAGAGACGCTAACAGAGCTGCTAATAGAGCTGCTAACAGAGCTGCTAATAGAGCTGCTAACAGAGCTGCTTACAGAGCTGCTAATAGAGCTGCTAATAGAGCTGCTTACAGAGCTGCTAATAGAGCTGCTTACAGAGCTGCTAATAGAGCTGCTAGGAGAGACGCTAATAGAGCTGCTAATAGAGCTGCTAATAGAGCTGCTAACAGAGCTGCTAACAGAGCTGCTAATAGAGCTGCAAACAGAGCTGCTAAGAGAGCTGCTAACAGAGCTGCGAACAGAGCTGCTAAGAGAGCTGCTAACAGAGACGCTAATAGAGCTGCTTACAGAGCTGCTAATAGAGCTGCTAATAGAGCTGCTAACAGAGCTGCTAATAGAGACGCTAATAGAGCTGATAATAGAGCTGCTAACAGAGCTGCTAATAGAGCTGCAAACAGAGCTGCTAAGAGAGCTGCTAACAGAGACGCTAATAGAGCTGCTAATAGAGCTGCTAACAGAGCTGCTAATAGAGCTGCTAACAGAGCTGCTAATAGAGCTGCTAACAGAGCTGCTAATACAGCTGCTTACAGAGCTGCTAATAGAGCTGCTAACAGAGCTGCTAACAGAGCTGCTAATAGAGCTGCTTACAGAGCTGCTAATAGAGCTGCTAATAGAGCTGCTAACAGAGACGCTAGGAGAGCTGCTAACAGAGACGCTAGGAGAGCTGCTAATAGAGCTGCTAACAGAGCTGCTAATAGAGCTGCAAACAGAGATGCTAGGAGAGCTGCTAATAGAGCTGCTAACAGAGCTGCTAACAGAGCCGCTAATAGAGCTGCTAATAGAGCTGCTAAGAGAGCTGCTAACAGAGCCGCTAACAGAGCCGCTAATAGAGACGCTAATAGAGACGCTAACAGAGCTGCTAATAGAGACGCTAACAGAGCTGCTAATAGAGCTGCTAACAGAGCTGCTAACAGAGCTGCTAACAGAGCCGCTAACAGAGACGCTAATAGAGACGCTAACAGAGCTGCTAACAGAGCTGCTAACAGAGACGCTAACAGAGCTGCTAACAGAGCTGCTAATAGAGCTGCTAACAGAGCTGCTAACAGAGCTGCTAACAGAGCTGCTAACAGAGCCGCTAACAGAGACGCTAATAGAGACGCTAACAGAGCTGCTAACAGAGCTGCTAACAGAGACGCTAACAGAGCTGCTAACAGAGCTGCTAATAGAGCTGCTAACAGAGCTGCTAACAGAGCTGCTAACAGAGCCGCTAACAGAGACGCTAATAGAGACGCTAACAGAGCTGCTAACAGAGCTGCTTACAGAGCTGCTAATAGAGCTGCTAATAGAGCTGCTAACAGAGACGCTAATAGAGACTCTTATAGAGAGTGTATCTGGACTCAGAGGTGTTTACAGGACAGAGGTGGGATGTAACTAAGTACTCTACTTAAGTTCACATTTAAGGTTCTTCATGAAGATATTTTCACACGAAACATATGAATGAACTAAATAATGATCTTCTGTTCGGAGGGTTTTGGGACTTGGAGGCCTCTTTTGTCTAAAGTTTTAATTTTTGAACTTTCTTTTTCTGTTTCGACAGCGGGGGGGGGGGTAACATGACATCACCTGGAGCAGAGGAGGTCGTCACTAATTAAAGGGCGAGCGGACAGAGTGTGTTTCTTTCCGTCATTATTAGCGTGTTAGCTGCAGCGTCATTACTATTATTAACCCAGGTGTGTTTTCTCAATGACCCAATCCTCCGTCCTCCATGAACGGAGCGAAGCATGAATGAGCGGAGGGATGGAGGTCGAGGTCCCCCGGTCCCCCGAGGGGGACGCCGACCGTGGGGGGAGAGGGCCTTGTCGCCCATGGCAACGCCAAAACACAAAGAAGAAGAAACAATAATAATCCACGACGACAAACTGAACCTCCGTCAGCAACAGGAAGAGATCAACTCTGAGTTTAAAGTTAGAATCAGTCAGTGGGCCTTTGTGTGTCTGACAGCGTGGCGAGGTAGCGCGTGAAAGTATTCTAAATATAGCGTCCGCTTAGGAGGTTCAAATCCGTTTTACTGCTGCTCCCGTACTCAGCACTTTACCTCGCCATCAAACGACCCTTTACCTCCCCGTCAGACGGCCCTTTACCTCCCCGTCAGACGGCCCTTTACCTCGCCATCAAACGACCCTTTACCTCCCCGTCAGACGGCCCTTTACCTCGCCATCAAACGACCCTTTACCTCCCCGTCAGACGGCCCTTTACCTCGCCATCAGACGGCTCTTTACCTCCCCGTCAGACGGCCCTTTACCTCGCCGTCAAACGGCCCTTTACCTCCCCGTCAGACGGCCCTTTACCTCGCCATCAAACGACCCTTTACCTCCCCGTCAGACGGCCCTTTACCTCGCCATCAGACGGCTCTTTACCTCCCCGTCAGACGGCCCTTTACCTCGCCGTCAAACGGCCCTTTACCTCGCCATCAAGCGGCCCGTTACCTCCCCGTCAGACGGCCCTTTACCTCCCCGTCAGACAGCCCGTTACCTCGCCATCAAGCGGCCCGTTACCTCCCCGTCAGACAGCCCTTTACCTCGCCATCAAGCGGCCCGTTACCTCCCCGTCAGACGGCCCTTTACCTCTCCATCAAACGGCCCGTTACCTCCCCGTCAGACGGCCCTTTACCTCGCCATCAAACGGTCCGTTACCTCCCCGTCAGACGGCCCTTTAGCTCCCCGTCAGACAGCCCTTTACCTCGCCATCAAGCGGCCCGTTACCTCCCCGTCAGACAGCCCTTTACCTCGCCATCAAGCGGCCCGTTACCTCCCTGTCAGACGGCCCTTTACCTCGCCATCAAACGGCCCGTTACCTCCCCGTCAGACGGCCCTTTACCTCGCCATCAAGCGGCCCGTTACCTCCCCGTCAGACGGCCCTTTACCTCGCCATCAAACGGCCCGTTACCTCCCCGTCAGACGGCCCTTTACCTCGCCATCAAACGGCCCGTTACCTCCCCGTCAGACGGCCCTTTAGCTCCCCGTCAGACAGCCCTTTACCTCGCCATCAAGCGGCCCGTTACCTCCCCGTCAGACAGCCCTTTACCTCGCCATCAAGCGGCCCGTTACCTCCCTGTCAGACGGCCCTTTACCTCGCCATCAAACGGCCCGTTACCTCCCTGTCAGACAGCCCTTTACCTCGCCATCAAGCGGCCCGTTACCTCCCCGTCAGACGGCCCTTTACCTCCCCGTCAGACAGCCCGTTACCTCGCCATCAAACGGCCCGTTACCTCCCCGTCAGACAGCCCTTTACCTCGCCATCAAGCGGCCCGTTACCTCCCCGTCAGACGGCCCTTTACCTCGCCATCAAGCGGCCCGTTACCTCCCCGTCAGACGGCCCTTTACCTCGCCATCAAACGGCCCGTTACCTCCCTGTCAGACAGCCCTTTACCTCGCCATCAAGCGGCCCGTTACCTCCCCGTCAGACGGCCCTTTACCTCCCCGTCAGACAGCCCGTTACCTCGCCATCAAACGGCCCGTTACCTCCCCGTCAGACAGCCCTTTACCTCGCCATCAAGCGGCCCGTTACCTCCCCGTCAGACGGCCCTTTACCTCCCCGTCAGACAGCCCGTTACCTCGCCATCAAACGGCCCGTTACCTCCCCGTCAGACAGCCCTTTACCTCGCCATCAAGTGGCCCGTTACCTCCCCGTCAGACGGCCCTTTACCTCGCCATCAAACGGCCCGTTACCTCCCAGTCAGACAGCCCTTTACCTCGCCATCAAGCGGCCCGTTACCTCCCCGTCAGACGGCCCTTTACCTCCCCGTCAGACAGCCCGTTACCTCGCCATCAAACGGCCCGTTACCTCCCCGTCAGACAGCCCTTTACCTCGCCATCAAACGGCCCGTTACCTCCCCGTCAGACAGCCCTTTACCTCGCCATCAAGCGGCCCGTTACCTCCCCGTCAGACAGCCCTTTACCTCGCCATCAAATGGCCCTTTACCTCGCCGTCAGACGGCCCTTTCTGACGGGGAGGACTGAAGACGTTATCTTGCTCTCTTCAAAGCCACCAGACTCCATTCATAAAAACAGTAATTTTACCAGCTAACGTTGACTCAGCTAGTGCTAGCGTTCATTATTCATAACCTTATTGATTAGCTCATTGTGCTAACCTACGTTAGCTCACTGTGCTAACCTACGTTAGCTCACTGTGCTAACCTTCGTTAGCTCACTGTGCTAACCTACGTTAGCTCACTGTGCTAACGTACGTTAGCTCACTGTGCTAACCTACGTTAGCTCACTGTGCTAACCTACGTTAGCTCACTGTGCTAACCTACGTTAGCTCACTGTGCTAACCTACGTTAGCTCACTGTGCTAACCTACGTTAGCTCACTGTGCTAACCTACGTTAGCTCACTGTGCTAACCTTCGTTAGCTCACTGTGCTAACCTACGTTAGCTCACTGTGCTAACCTACGTTAGCTCACTGTGCTAACCTTCGTTAGCTCACTGTGCTAACCTACGTTAGCTCACTGTGCTAACCTACGTTAGCTCACTGTGCTAACCTACGTTAGCTCACTGTGCTAACCTTCGTTAGCTCACTGTGCTAACCTACGTTAGCTCACTGTGCTAACGGCTGAGTGGACGTTAACATTCGGGAAAAAAAACGTAACAGGAAGTAGATGGACCCGCCATTTAAACACAATTCTGACATATTACTACTTTACGTACTTTACTTGGGTATTTGTATTTTATGTAACGTTCTACTTCACCACATCAGAGGGATATTGTACTTTAATCTGCGCTAGCTTACATTCATTTAACGGTTACTTTTTTGCATGAAAACTAGAGCTGTCAAAGTTAACATGATAACAACACGTTAACACAAATCAGTTTTAACGCCACTCATTTCTTTAACACATTAACGCAACTTGTGATTTTCAGGTTGTAGCGGCTCAGTTTTAAAGCTGGACTGAAGATCCTGGTATCATATAAACTCTAGAACCTGATGGATCCATCAGTAACCAGGTCAGACTAGCTGGTCATGAAGGAGGTTAAATAACGCTCCAAACTAACACTACATGTTGGAGAGGAAAAACTGTCATGTCCATGTTCAAAGGGGTCCCTTGACCTCTGACCTCCAGATCAGTGAATGTAAATGGGTTCTATGGGTACCCACGAGTCTCCCCTTTACAGACATGCCCACTTTATGATCATCACATGCAGTTTGGGGCAAGTCATAGTCAAGTCAGCACACTGACACACTGACAGCTGTTGTTGCCTGTTGGGCTGCAGTTTGCCATGTTATGATGTGAGCATATTGTTTTATGCTAAATGCAGTACCTGTGAGGGTTTCTGGATCAATATCTGTCATTGTTTTGTGTTGTTAATTGATTTACAATAATAAATATATACATATATTTTGCATAAAGCAGCATATTTGTCCACTCCCATGTTGATAAGAGGATTAAATACTTGACTAATCTCCTTTAAGGTTCATTTAGAACAGATAAGAAATGTGAGATTGATCACAATTAACTACGGACAGTCATGCCGGCAGATCTAACGTTAATGGTTACTGTCTGTCTGTCCTCAGCCCTCAGCCCGTCTTCATGTCCACTTCCTGTCCACTTCATGTCCACTTCATGTCCACTTCATGTCCACTTCATGTCCACTTCCTGTGACGATGACGACGGTGAGATTTTCCTCCATCTATGGATCACGTTCATGATTTCATCAGCAGCTCTAAACTGTGAGCGCGGCGGCGAGGTGTGAAGTCCAGGTAGGTGAAGGTGGGGTTCAGAGGTTCCCTCTGGAGTTCTCCGGTAAACAAACTAATATTTCATTTCACTGTTTTTTTGTGAGAATATTTTGGCGTCTCACTGAGTCTGTCCTCATGTTTGTATATTTATAAATGTACTACATTTGTTTGCATCAGTGAGCATCTTCGTCTCTGCTCTTTAGTCTCATTATGTCACAAAAAAAACCTCACTTTTGGAAAACAAAAAAAGAAAAGCAGGGTTGCAGCACAGGACGTGATGTCACAGGAGCGGAGGCTGCCGATTGGACAGGAGATTCCCGGGCAGCTGCTATAAAACCTGAAGAGAAGCCACAACAAGACTCAGAAACACAGAAGAGACGACGCAGCAGGACGGACTGAAGGTACAGACACACTGTGTGTGTGTGTGTGTGTGTGTGTGTGTGTGTGTGTGTGTGTGTGGTTGTTAGAATGTGTGTGTGACTGTGTGTGATGCAGGTGTGCAGGTTCAGACTCCTGCAGGTGTTTTACTCTGCAGAATATCTCTGTTTTCAGCTGATTTCTTTTATTTTCCAGATTTCAGATTCTGTTCGTCTCATTTAATGCAAATTTGAATTTCTTTCTATTTTAACTATTTATTTTTTTCAAATGAATCTGACATGTTTCTACTGCGATCGTCTCGTTAAGCTGCTCTCTGCTTCTTTCTTGCATGAACTTTTCTTTTCCCGTCAAACTAAAACTGATTAATAAAAGTGAAGTCTCCTCTGCAGAAACGGTTTTCTCTCTGTAGCTGTTGTCAATTATTAAATTATTGTTTCAAATTAAGTATTATTTATTTCTATTTTACCAGACAGCTCTTGTTATTTATGATTATTATTATTAAAGGCTTAAATCTTTTATATGTAATATGATCTTTTAGTTCTCTTGAGTTCTGACGTCATCAGTTTGTGTAGTTCCGTGTTTTTGCTGCTTCCAGGACTCTGAAACAGAGATTTATTTTATAAGACAGGCTTTTTTTTAGTGAAATCTATTCTTGAACAGGTGAACATGCATTAAATGCAATAATTAAAATATGTTTCGTTAAAGTCAGTCAGAGTTTTACAAAGAGAAACGTTTAAAAACCTCCGAGCGGAGCAGGTTGCAGCACAGAGGGGATCAACGCTGCCTTCAGGTGCAGATTTGTGAACATGAAGATGTTCAGTCTGCTGCTGCAGGGAGGAAACACCGGGGGGATCTATGTGAATGGAAGAATTTGCAGAGAGTGTGTGTGTGTGTGTGTGTGTGTGTGTGTGTGTGTGTGTGTGTGTGTGTGTGTGTGTGTGTGTGTGTGTGTGTGTGTGTGTGTGTGTGTGTAATATATCCTCCCGCATGCATGAATGAGGGCTGCAGTACGTCAGCATCAGTGTGAACCGTTCAGCTTGTGTGTGTTTGTTTATGTACACAAACGTTTGTGCATCATCAAGAATGTGTGTGACGTTGACAGCAAGTGTTTCTGTGTGTGTGTGTGTGTGTGTGTGTGTTGGGGGGGGAATGCAGGAGCGTGCACGTCAGTGAGCGTGCATGTGACGGTCAAAAGACCGTTTATTTACAGGGATGGAAAATGCTAAAATTAGCCGATGTTGCTGGACAATACACTTCACCCGTCAGCTGAGCTAAAAGTGTTCTGCCCTATGTGTGTGTGTGTGTGTGTGTGTGTGTGTGTGTGTGTGTGTGTAGGTGTGCGTGTGTGTAGGTGTGTGTGCGTGCACTAAGGCTTTGTGTGTTCACACTGGAAAAGAGACAAATTGAACTGAACTGAAACCAGTTTATATTCAGACTAAAACAGTCTGATTTTGAAGTGTGCTGTTGATGGACTACTGTACCCACAATGCATTGCACAAAGGAAGTGATGAGGATCTGATCACAGCTACAAAAAAAAAAATTACAAAAAACTGGAAGAATAATAAAAACTAAATTCTCTGTTGAAGTAAATCCAAAAGTAAAAGTCCTCATTCTGCAGAATAATATCTATTATTTTATTGTATTATAATTATTGACGCATTAATGTGTTTATCACTTTAATGTTACAGCTGGTGAAGGTGGAGATACTTTTCATTATTTTTTAGACATTTTACAAATTTTTGTCTGATAATTTATTAATTTATTTTTCTGATATTTTATTTGTATTTTAAGGAACTTATATTTCATTAATATTTTAAGCATATTTTAGTAATGTTTTTTCAGATTTTTACAAATAATTCTTAGGATATTTTACGGATATTATTTTGGATATTTTTAAAAAATTGTCTGATACTTAACTAATATTTTTTGTTGTTTAATATTTTTCTAATTCTTTTGTAGTATTTTATTTGTTCATCACTTTAATGTTACAGCTGCTAAAAGGTGGAGCTACTTTTAGTTATTTTTTGGATATTTTACAATTTTTGTCTGATAATTCTTTTACATGTTTCTGATATTTTATTTGTATTTTAAGGATATTATTCCTATGTTACTCATATTTTTTTAATATTTCAAGGCTATTTTACTAATATTAGAATATTTTACAGATATTATTTTTTTATATTTAAAACAATGTCTGATACTTTAATATTTTTATTTTGGGGATATTTTACTTTTTTAAAATATATTTTACTAATATATTTTTTAAATATTTCACAAATATTTAAAGGACATTTTACTATATGTTTCAGTAGAGACATTAAATATGACAATAGAATAGAAATCATTTAGTTTTACTTTGTAGTTTCTGGCGTCTGGTCGTCTCTTTCAGTCCAACATGGAGCTGATGTGAACATGGATCCAAATACTGACTTTCACTTCTTATTAATAAACCGTACGTTGTTTGTTTGTTTGTGCCCCAACTCAGCTCATGTGTTGTCAGGTAGCCGTGACCTCTGACCTCTGACCTCTGACCTCTCACCTTTTCATCATATTAAAACACTGTAATAATTACACTTTTATATTATAATATAATATCAGGCTTATTCAGCTTCAGAACAAACAGGCGGTGCTTCATCACAAAGTGACAGCTCCGTGTTTTATTAAGGTTTTATTGAGATTAACAGATGACTCATGTTGTTGTTGTTGTTGTTGTTGTTGTTGTTGTTGTTGTTTCAGATGCAGTTCTGCGGCCGTTTGCTGGTTTCCTGTCTGCTCTTCATCACTTTGCTCCACGGCGACGTCGACGGCTTCAGAGTCCGACAACAGCCCGCCCGGGTCAGAACACACACACGCACGCACGCACGCACGCACGCACGCACGCACGCACGCACGCACGCACGCACGCACGCACACACACACACACACACACACACTACTTACTGAAGTACACGTTGGAGGTACTCATGTATTATGCTGATGTATTATTATAGATTAAACCAGCAGCAGTATATAAAGTCATTAAAAGTTACCAGCTGACACATTAAAGTGATGAACACATAAAATATCCCCAAAGTATTAGAAAAATATGCCAAAAATATTATTTTCTTTTTAAATATCCCAAATAATATCAGTAAAATATCCTTAAAATATTAGTGAAATACTTTAAAAAAAATATGAGTAAAATATCCTTAAAATACAAATAAATTAGCAGAAAAAGACGTATAAAATGTGTGATAAATATTTGTTAAATATCCCAAAAATAATTGAAATGAGCCCCTTCTTTACCAGCTGCAACATTAAAGTGATGAACAAATAAAATATGCCAAAAATAGGAAAATATCCCAAAAATATTATTAAAGTATCAGACAATTTCTTTTAAATATCTAAAATAATATTAGTAAAATGTCCGAAAAACATTAGTAAATATTCTTAAAATGTTAGTGAAATATTTCAAAAAATAATAGTAAAATATTCTTAAAATACAAGTAAAATATCAGAAAAATATTAATAAATTATCAGACACAAATATGTGAAAAATATTTGCAAAATATCCAAAAAATAATTAAAAGTATCTCCACCTTTACCAGCTGTAACATTAAAGTGATGAACAAATATAATATCACAAAATATAGTAAAATATCCCAAAAATATTAGTAAAGTATCAGACGTTTATATTAATGCCCAAAATAATATCAGTAAAATATCCTAAGAAATATTTGTAAAATGTCTGAAAATATTAGTAAAATGTTTTAAAAAATATTAGTAAAATATACTTAAAATACAAGTAAAATATCAGAAAAAATGTTAATAAATTATCAGACAAAAATGTGTAAAACATAGGAAAAATCAAATGTAGCTCCACCTTTAGCAGCTGCAACATTTAAGTGATGAACAAATAAAATATCCCAAAAATCTTTAGTAAAATATCCCAAATAAATAATAAAATATCCCAAAAATCTTTAGTAAAGTATCCAAAAAACATTTGTAAAAGATCCTTAAAATATTGGTTAAATATTTCAAACAATATTAGTAAAATATCCTTAAAGTACAAGAAAAGTATCAGAAAAATATTAATAAATTATCAGACAAAAATGTGTAAAATGTATACAAAACATTTGTAAAATATAAAAAAAAAATAAGTAAAAGTAGCTCCACCGTCACCAGTTTTCTGCGTAATAAGTACTTTTACTCTTAGTACTTTAAGTCGATGTTGATACTGATACTTTTGTACTGTTACTAGTGTCTATTTTTATGCCGTGGTATTGTTACTTTCACTGCAGTAAATGATCTGAGTCCTTCTTCAGTCGCTGGATAACACACATGAGGGATTAGCCCAGACCGTTTGCAGTAGTCTCGTACTGACGCAGCAGATCAGACCGCGTCCTATCAAATCATCCCGAGGGCCAAAACAAGCGTCCCCTCCCTCCGAGGGCCCCCGAGCCGCTATCGGGTGATGAAACATCATCAGATCAAACCTCGGAGGGCTGAGCGGCTGCAGGGAGACGGACCCGAAGGTGTCTTCTGTTTAGTCTGGACGACATCTGATCGTGTGACTCATCGGAGGCTGCGGGGCGGACAGGAAGTCAGAAACTGCTCGCTGTCGGGGTCGTGATGTAAGAGGTGATTCACCGCATGCAGTCCTGACGTATGAAAACACCGGGCGAGGTGGAGCCGCTGAGCCGCTGAGCCGCTGAGCAGGGTGGCCTTCCTCTGCTGAGGTCAATGTTTTCTATACGGAGACTCCCTTATGGAAAATAAAATACGGAGGAGCAGTCGGGTTAGTTTCACACAGCGGTGGGAGAAGTTCTCACATCGCTTACAAATATAAGAAATACATTATTACAATTAAAGGAGAAATACTTAAAGGGCCAGTGTGTGATTGCGTCTGAAATCCTAACGTGATATTTAGTAAAACAGTATGTGAGATGTTTTAGTATATCCAAACCGTAGGATGAAAACAGCAGTCTGTGAATTGTGAACTGTTTCCAGTGAGATATTACAGCACGCAACACTGGACACTACGGCGGCAATAAAATCAGTATGTCCAGACATTTTAGTTCATATCCCTATCTCCGTCCTATCCTTATGTTCCAGCGTTTCGACCGACCCGCCTCGAGGGCTCCGGCGGCTCTTCGGTCCCGTCCTGGAGGGGTGAAGGCCGGGGAGGAGCTGACGGCGAAGCTGCTCCGATTGGACGATCTGGTGAGGATGGAGAATGATGTCATGGAACCAAAGAGGAAGAGGAGTTTCCCCGGCAACAGCGCCCCGCTGGACCGCCTGTCGGTCAGCTCCATGGAGACCAAACAGGGAACAACCAAGCAGAGGTAGGATGATGTCTTTTATATTCAGCAGGGCAGGAAGTTAACAACCCAAAACCTGAAATTAAAGAACTGTATGAGTCTTTCTTTTGTTTTTTTCATGAGAAAAACATCATAGTATAGATGTGGAAACATTTATGAAAAAAGATCATTGTATAGTATGTCGAAAAAATGTATGAAAAAAAACGTCATTGTATGTCGTTAAATTTCATGAAAAAACAGTCAGTATATTATATCGACAAATTTTATAAAAAAAAACGTCATTAGTGTCTCGAAGAATTTCATGAAAAAAACGTTATAGCATAGTATGTCAGAAAAAAAACAAAAAAAGTCATATTATAGTATGTTGAAAATTGTATGAAAAAAACGTCATAATAGTATGACGAATTTTTTTTGACATACTATACTATGTTTTTTCATGAAATCTTTCGACATACCAGCCCCGTCCTCCAGAACCTCCACCGGCTTCACTGTCCCATAACGGACCCATTCAACGTCCTTCTTCTCCCTCACATAGCGCTCCATAGCCAGACCCCCTTCCTACCTCACACTCCTTCCTGCAGCCTCCGCTCCTCTGACGCCAGCTTCCTGTCTCCACCACACCGCACCTTTAGTTATTTAAGTTCTATGAAAAGCGCTCTATAAATGCATTATTATTATTATCATTAATAATTTAATCACCTTTCCGTCGTCCTTTTTTCTGTTTAGCAGTAAGGTCGTGGAGTTGCCACGGCGACGAGTCAATCCGCCTCCCATCGACAGGATCGGAATGAGTCGTCTACCAAACAGTCGAGGATAGGCCACGCCCCCCTCCATATGACAGCCCGCCCCCCCCCCCCTACAGCCAGCGCCCTCCTCTGGACAGGTGAGTCCACGCTTCCATGTCGGCGTTACATCATTAAAAACACTGAAATGGTCCTTTAAATCATTTTCCCGCCTCTTTCTGTCTCTGCAGAGGAATCACCACAGATGCATGAAAACACAGCCAATCACCAACCGCCACGCCCACGCCCACCTCCACCTGTCAGTCATCCACGCCCACCTCCACCTGTCAGTCATCCACGCCCACCTCCACCTGGACACCCCCCAACCACACACACAGCGATGAATGTCTCATGATGGTGCATTCAGGTGCCCCTCGGTGAATTCATCACCCGTGTCTGAGAATGACCGAATGATCCGACGTTTCCTGATCAGAGTTCATGTTTCTGTCTTAATAAGAAACTTTTACTAAATCTGCCTTTAGATTCTAGAAACTGAACTCAAATATCTGAATGATTAGAAATCTCTTTCTTCAGTAACTCCATTCATCATTTCTGTCCTGAATTAACAGCTGTGGTTTAAAAAGAGATTTCTTCAGCAGGTTTTGAATTTAAATTTGGTAAATTACTGAAATACTTAACATGAGTGTATATTATTCTGAAACAGGCCTCTGGTCCAGACCGGACTCTATGAGCACTAACACTGTGCATGTTGATGCTGATACTGTGGTGCTTCTATTGAAGTTAAAGTATCTGGTATTACTACTTTCACTTCAGTAAATAATCTGAGTATTTCTTCTTTTGTGTTGACCTCGAACTGACTCTCAACTCAACACTCATGATGTAACTAACTTGCAGTTTTTTTTCCCGGGTGTCACCTGAATGCATCATCACTCCCCTCCTCCTCCCTCCTCCGACTGGAGGCGTCCTCCGCCTCGACGCTCAAACTGAACATGTGACTCGACTTGACTTGAGTGGTTGTTATTTTTCCAGCAGTGCAGCAGGTCTGTTTACAGCAGGACGACGCGCTGAGAGACGTCTCCACGGCAACGGACCGGACCGGACCGACCTACACCGGACATACAGAATAACACTTTAATATTACACGTGACAACCAACACGGTTTAACGGTGAAGCCAGCGAGAGATTTGGTTTATTCTTACCGTTAATGAGTGGCGTCTCGTGGTCGTTAGAGGAACCGCATCTTAAAAAGCTAAAAGGAAAAGTTCAACACACATCGGTGACGTCACGCCGCCAGACGCGGCCCGTCGCGGCCCGTCGCGGCCCGTCGCGGAGGTTCCGAGCGGCAGGTTTTCGCCTGTCCGTACTCATCCGAAAATGGAGAGCTTTGAGAATGTCGGTATAAACGTTTCCTCGCCGTGATTCCACGTCAGCTCGCGTCCGTGCGTCCGCTCTTACAGAAAGAATAACTGAAGCTTCATCCACTTTCTTTTAGAGATAAGAAGGTTTAAATCAATGGAGAGAAGGAAGCTGGTCTAAACAGTAAATACTCCTAAAGGTGTCATGACTTTAAGCTGGAAGCGTCTCATTCAGGGCCGTCGATCGATTCAAAAATGTTCCGTTGGTTCCGATGGATTCTTCAGGTGTTCTAGTTTCATGATATTAGTATCTTCACCGTAGCTTTAAAACACGTTATTATCGCTTTCACTTTGACAGCCCTAATTATTATTAATAACTTACAGTCTCTCTCTCTCTCTCTCTCTCTCTCAAAACACAACACTCTCTCTCTCTCTCTCTCTCAATCAAGCACTCTCTCTCTCTCTCTCTCTCTCTCTCTCTCAAAAAAAAAAAAATAAATAAAAATAAAAAGTCTTCACAACATGTTTTTATCTAGATAAAAATATTCAATTCCTATTTGTTGGCATTTAGCCTTTTTTTTTTTTTAAAAACAACATTTTGTTTCTGTTCTTTTACTTCATGACCAGCTAGTCTGACAGGATGCCGATGGATTCATCAGGTTTTATAGTTTATGTAAAACTGAGCCGCTACAACCTGAAGATTGTATTTGGCGTTAAAGACATTAGTGGCGTTCCGGCGTTAACTTTGACCCTAAATATAACTAGTTGCTGCATTAAAAAGGTTTTTTACACTTTAACTGTAATTCCTGATAATTTAAAGATGTTTTTACCAAGCTGCAGGATTTATTATTTTAATAATACATATTTCATATCATCTATGTATCTGTTACATAATAAAGTTTAAGAATGATCCCAGTCACAGTGAGACACACAGTTTATTAATTACACCCTGGTATCGGACGATATCTGAAGTCCGGGTATCGGAAGAATGTCCCTCGTCTGAAGCCTCGATTATAATTAATTACACAACGGACGCAGAGTGGTTCTGTTCATACGGTCCTCTCGGAGAACGCGCTCCACACTCGGCAGTCCATCGCTACGCTACGCTAACACTTGTAGCCGAGGGGCCACAACAAACTGCGGTATACGGACGTCCACGACATTTACGTCAGTCGCGTACGCAGAAAGTAAAACTGCAGCGTAACACAGTCGAGCCGTGACGCCTCCTTATTAAAAAGCTTTCTGCTCCAACTCTAAAATCGACGATATTAAAAGTATTCAATATTAATGTAATGAGCTGAAATATTTAAAACCAATCAGAGTATTCCTTTCACATGTTGCTCGTGTCTGTCGTGAGAATAACAACTTCCTGTCGGCGGCCTTTAAACGTCAGCTGGTTCCGGTCGATACGGAGTGCTGCGTCAGCACGTTACAGCGCCACGTCAACCATGAGCGGTCCGGTTACGCGGCGGAGACGGTTTCCTCGTCAGCGAGAGGTTAATTAGAGTCTGATGTGACGTTCAGTCCTGTTCCACTGATCCTGTTTCTAAATGCTTCTTACTGCCACGAACTTTAATTAACTGTATAATAAAGAGGAAATGATCACGCTGCTGAACGAGTCCGCTTTGTTCTGAAGGTCACACGGGACGTCTTTCTCCTGACTGTCAGTAACCATGCTAGCTAACTAGCCAGTCGCTACATGAGTAACAACGTAATGCTTCATCCTCTCACTCTGGTCACAGCGGAGGATTCATCCTCTCACTCTGGTCACAGCGGAGGATTCATCCTCTCACTCTGGTCACAGCGGAGGATTCATCCTCTCACTCTGGTCACAGCGTAGGATTCATCCTCACACTCTGGTCACAGCGTAGGATTCATCCTCTCACTCTGGTCCCAGCGTAGGATTCATCCTCTCACTCTGGTCACAGCGTAGGATTCATCCTCTCACTCTGGTCACAGCGTAGGATTCATCCTCACACTCTGGTCACAGCGTAGGATTCATCCTCTCACTCTGGTCACAGCGGAGGATTCATCCTCTCACTCTGGTCACAGCGGAGGATTCATCCTCACACTCTGGTCACAGCGGAGGATTCATCCTCTCACTCTGGTCACAGCGGAGGATTCATCCTCACACTCTGGTCACAGTTTTGATGGCGATCATTTTACTGTGAAGAAGAATAATAGAAAATTGAATTTGACTCTGAGACTTTAGTAAAACCTCTGAACTACGATCCCCTGAGTGGAGTGGACTTCCTGTAGCGAGCTGCAGTTCTAAACAGAAGAGTCCAGACAGCAGATGAGTTTCTGTTGAGTCTTTATTAAGAAAAAGTATCACCTGATCCAGAACACAGTGCAGACACTCGGGCTGATTCACACAGTGGACACACCAGGTCCAACAGAACCACCGGGGCAGACTGTGTGAACGCAGTCCTGCAGACAGTTTACAGACTTCTGTACAGCAGAGAGGGGACAAGATGGACTGAGGAGGAGGAGAAGGAGGAGGAGGAGGAAGAGGAAGAGGAGGAAGAGGAGGAAGAGGAGGAAGAGGAGGAGGAGGTCTGGCCAGCGTATTCGCAAAACACACACCTTCACATTCAGAAACATAAGAGGGCGTTGAGGGAAGATTTTGTTCTCAAATCCAGTATTAAAAAGTTCTGTAAAACTTGTACCGTGACGGTTCTTTGGTCAGAACCTCCCAGAATGATTCTTAGCTGTAGTCTCTAAACCAACGGGGTCAGAACCAGTCAGTGTAGTGTCAGCATCACCTCCCATATCCACCATTACACATTTAATCTCCACTTCCTGTCTGTCATTCAGCCCCTTTTATTCTCTTAAAACAAGTGAAGCATCAGCCGGTTAGACGTCACCGAGATGGTTCAGAGAAGCTAATGTAGCTGCTAACGTGGCTAGCAGGTGAAGCTCATAGCGGGCTGACGGTAGTTAGCTGTTTTGGAGCTGATCGTTAACGTTAGCATTACCTCAGAGTAAAGTAACTGCTGACGTTAGCTGACATGAAGGATCCAGTTGGTTTGGAGCTAAGGCTAATGTAGCTGCTAACGTGAGCTAATGTAGACGGATACTAGCGTTAGCAGCCAGGAGGAGGTGGAGGAGGAGGAGGAGGAGGAGGTGGAGGTGGAGGTGGAGGAGGAGGAGGAGGTGGAGGTGGAGGAGGAGGTGGAGGAGGAGGAGGAGGAGGAGGTGGAGGTGGAGGTGGAGGAGGAGGAGGAGGTGGAGGTGGAGGAGGAGGTGGAGGAGGAGGAGGTGGAGGTGGAGGTGGAGGAGGAGGAGGTGGAGGTGGAGGAGGAGGTGAGGAGGAGGAGGAGGTGGAGGAGGAGGAGGTGGAGGTGGAGGTGGAGGAGGAGGTGGAGGAGGAGGAGGTGGAGGTGGAGGAGGTGGAGGTGGAGGAGGAGGAGGAGGTGGGGGCAGGAGGATAGTGGGACCGTTCAGGAAACAAATTAAAAAGAAAATAAAGTGATAAATGCTATGAAGGGTAAAATCAGAGCGGCATCCGGTTTCCTTCCACGCTGATCTTAACAGCGTGACCCGGCTTCGTCAGGCGGCGGATGTCAGCGATTCTACGCATCTGTTTATCAACGCGGGACATTCCCTTCTTCATCGGACCGTGCTGGAACAAACAGAAACATCAGATATTAGAAAGACCGCTGACACGTTCAGGATAGCCTTATCTATTAACCGTCTCTGTGAAGAGAGAAAGAGAGGGATGAAACGCTGCACACCAAAAGCAAAGCGCATTCTTCGCGCGGCGCGATTAAATGAAAAGTCAAGACATGGCCGGCACACCAACGACCCTGACCCGCCGATGTAAACCCTCACAGGTACTGCACTTAGCATCAACATATGCTCAAAGCATGACATGGCAAACTGCAGCAACTGGGCATGTCTGTAAAGGGGAGACTCGTGGGTACCCACAGAACCCATTTCAGAGGTCAGAGGTCAAGGGTCCCCTTTGGACATGGACTTGACAGTTTTTACTCGCTAAAATTAGCGTAACTTTAAAGCGTTATTTAACCTCCTTCATGACCAGCTAGTATGACCTGGCTGGTACTGATGGATTCATCAGGTTTTAGAGTTTACTATGATACCAGATACCAGTCTAGCTTTAAAACTGGACTGCTAATGTGTTTATAAGATTTTATTATTTTTTGGGGATTTTTGGGGATATTTTACTAATTCTTCTGGATTATTTATTCATATATTTTTTGGATATTTTACTAATTCTTTTACATTATTTTGAATATTTTTGGTATATTTTACTGATATTATTTTGCATATTTTACAAATTTGGTCCGACCCTTTGCTGATATGTTTCTGCTATTTTGGGGATATTTTACTAATAATTTTCAATCTAGTTTCATATGAAACCAGTATCTTCCCTCTGCCTTTAAAACTGAGCCCACTACAACCTCTGAAATATCTACAGCGTTAATGTGTTAAGAAATGATTGGCATTAAAAAGATTTAGCGTTAACGCGTTGACTTCGACAGCCCTATTATGTCGTTATTTTGGCATCGTTTTGAACCGTTTATTGCAGCAGAATCTGTTTATTAGAGATTCATACCGCCGTAGTAAACCAGATTAATTCAGCCAACGTGTGACTTTATAGATACAGTTCATATTTATTGATTTTGATCACCAGTTATTAGCTGTGTGCGCCTCCAGATGATGTTTAGACACGCTGGCGTTTACATATCCGAGACTTCAACCACGGCAGAAACAACTACTATTGCTGCACGGTGCCTGTATGTGGACGACGGAGAGAAACGCTGGTATCTACACGGAGGTAAGCCATTCCTCCTCCTCCTTCTGAAAAGTCACTTTGCATTTGGTGTGACCACAGCATAAATCGTCTGCTGTATTGATGCTGACACGTTTTCCTTTAGTTTGAACAGAATCAGTGTATTCTTATCTGCTGTTTCATCACTCTTTAGCACACTTCACTTCTCCGGGGTCATGCAGAGGAAGAGTTAAACCCCCTCAGAGATGTTGCATCACCAAACTTCCCAAAAGCCAGATCCCCAACCCACCAGCACGTTAGTTAGTCTACTGCTCATAAAGAGGTTTATGATTCAAGTGAGTAATGTGAAGGTTTATCAGACGGCTGCAGAGAGGCTCATATTACTACAAGTTACCCCAGAGAACCATTCTATCTTTGTCACGACGATCTTCAACTAAGTTTCAAGCTATTTATCGTCACGTGACAAAAATCCCAGAGAAGAGGTCGTTGAGACTAAACAACAAAACAAGAGAGGTATAAGAGAGGTAACTACCTTCTACTTCCACAGACTCAAATGAAGCACATCTACACAGTCTGACATTAAAAACATCTATTTCTGAATTGTAAAAAATAAAATCTCGATACATAGGTGAATCCATTCCCCCCCCCCTACACAATCACACTAACTAACTGATGGAGGCGGCGGTAGACCAACAACTCCCCTCTTCTGAGAGCTCAAATTACTGTTATGTCAATGAGTCTGGTGGCTTTAAAGAGAGCACAGATAACGGCTTCAGTTCCCCGTCAGACAGGGCCGTCTGACAGCGAGGTTAATGTTCTAAATATAACGTACACCTACTGAATACTACCCCACTGAGAAACTCCATCTACTGTAGTAATATACTGACTATGACTCTGGATCAGAACCTCATAGAACCCCACTGAGAAACACCTGAACTCTCCCTTTAACCTCCATCTACTGTAGTAATATACTGACTATGACTCTGGATCAGAACCTCATAGAACCCCACTGAGAAACACCTGAACTCTCCCTTTAACCTCCATCTACTGTAGTAACACACTGACTCTGGATCAGAACCTCATAGAACCACACTGAGAAACACCTGAACTCTCCCTTTAACCTCCATCTACTGTAGTAACACACTGACTCTGGATCAGAACCACACTGAGAAACACCTGAACTCTCCCTTTAACCTCCATCTACTGTAGTAACACACTGACTATAGATCAGAACCTCATAGAACCCCACTGAGAAACACCTGAACATCCCTTTAACCTCCATCTACTGTAGTAACACACTGACTATAGATCAGAACCTCATAGAACCCCACTGAGAAACACCTGAACTCTCCCTTTAACCTCCATCTACTGTAGTAACACTCTGACTCTGACTATGGATCAGAACCTCAGAGAACCCCACTGAGAAACACTTGAACTCTCCCTTTAACCTCCATCTACTGTAGTAACACTCTGACTATGGATCAGAACCTCATAGAACCCCACTGAGAAACACCTGAACTCTCCCTTTAACCTCCATCTACTGTAGTAACACTCTGACTATGGATCAGAACCTCATAGAACCCCACTGAGAAACACCTGAACTCTCCCTTTAACCTCCATCTACTGTAGTAACACTCTGACTATGGATCAGAACCTCATACTACCCCACTGAGAAACACCTGAACATCCCTTTAAAGTGGACAGTAGAAATGTTTGAGTGGAAGGAGGACAACTCTTAACTAAATGGAGAAAAGTTAGATCAGTGTTGTTGTGAGTCCCACTGGTCAGAGGTCAGAGGTCAGAGGTGAGTCAGCTCTCTGACAAAGATGGTTCCCCTCAGACAGACGCTCCACTCCGTCTCGTATCAGTTCATTAACAGCGAGCGGAGCGTCTTCTCCGGGGGGAAACTCTTTGCAGACACCTCACACAAGTCGAGCCATCACCGCACGCCGTCACACGCCGTCACACGCCGTCACACGCCATGCAGAAGGACTTACTGCCCCCCCCACACAGGAGCTACAGGGGCATTCTGTTCCCCTCTATGCTGATCTTCACGGCTCCCTGCGGGCGGCCAATTTTCCTCTGCTCAGCAAAGCGACGCTTGTGCTTCTCCAGCAGGCTGACGCCTTTCTTATAGCCGCTCTACAGAGGACCAATCACAGCTCAGCAGTTTAACCTCACTTCCTGTGTGAAGACAGCCCTCCACACCACAATCACACTTCCAGGACGTCTTCAGGGACATCTTTTTTTTTTTTTTTTTTAATCAGAATTTTTCTCATTCAAGTTCCTTTAATTGCAAGCTAGAGGTCAGGCGACTCTGTGGTTCAACAGTACCACTACAGATATATGGTTTTATATAGCAAGTTTAAAATGTGCATTAAATAAATAAAGTATAACAGAACATTCTAAATATTTATTAAAATATCACTTAAATGAAGGCAATGATTTATCTATTTATTATTATTTTAATAGTTCTTTAAAATAATAATAATAGATAAATCATTATTACCTTCATTTATTATTATTTTTAAATAATAATAATCCTTTAAAATAATAATAAATGAAGGCAATAATGATTAATGTATTTATTATTATTTGAATAGTTCTTTAAAATAATAATAAATAGATAAATCATTATTACCTTCATTTATTATTATTTTGAAATAATAATAGTCATTTAAAATAATAATAAATTAAGGCAATAATGATTTAACTATTTATTATTATTTGAATAGTCCTTTAAAAATAATAATAATAAATAATTATTGCTTTCATTTATTATTATTTTAAAATAATAATCCTTTAAAATAATCATAAATGAAGGCAATAATGATTTATGTATTTATTCTTATTCTAAAAAGGAATATTATAATTTTAAGGATTTTAAAATATATTTATACAACCAGAGACGTATCCATTTCTACCTCATTACTGGTAAGATTCATCCCCTTCATTATTAAACTCCACATTAAGACCTATGTGGTGTTCATGTCAACAGGTAAACTCAGATTTAAATATGGCGACCCCGTTGACTTTCACCCTCTCCAGGTGACTGAAACGTACATTCTGCCTTCAGACCTAATGACTGAGAAGATAAACCAACTCATCCGTGTACTCACCCTGTTGGACTCCATCTCCACGTTCCATTTGGGTCGTACCACGTAGTCTTTGTTGGAGGGCATCGGCACCCGAGCCCTGGCACAGAACCCGGGGTCACCGGGTCGCAGCGCTCTGCAGGGAGGAAGAGGAGGTGTTCAGTTACAATGATGATGAGCCTCCATGTTATTACAGTGGAACTGGATCCAAACAACCAGCTTCTGGAAATCTGAAGCAGTGTTGCACGGTACACCGATACTAGAAAAGGTATCGTAATACTCTGCCGTTAAAACGGCACGATACCGCGTTGGTGTTTCAGTATCCGTATGGAGGTGTTTCAGTGTGGAGGTGTTTCAGTATCAGTATGGAGGTGTTTCAGTGTGGAGGTGTTTCAGTATCAGTATGGAGGTGTTTCAGTATGAAGGTGTTTCAGTATCAGTATGGAGGTGTTTCAGTATCCGTATGGAGGTGTTTCAGTATCAGTATGGAGGTGTTTCAGTATGAAGGTGTTTCAGTATCAGTATGGAGGTGTTTCAGTATCCGTATGGAGGTGTTTCAGTATCAGTATGGAGGTGTTTCAGTATCAGTATGGAGGTGTTTCAGTATCAGTATGGAGGTGTTTCAGTGTGGAGGTGTTTCAGTATTAGTATGGAGGTGTTTCAGTATGGAGGTGTTTCAGTATCCGTATGGAGGTGTTTCAGTATCAGTATGGAGGTGTTTCAGTATCAGTATGGAGGTGTTTCAGTGTGGAGGTGTTTCAGTATCAGTATGGAGGTGTTTCAGTATGGAGGTGTTTCAGTATCAGTATGGAGGTGTTTCAGTATCCGTATGGAGATGTTTCAGTATCAGTATGGAGGTGTTTCAGTATCAGTATGGAGGTGTTTCAGTATCAGTATGGAGGTGTTTCAGTGTGGAGGTGTTTCAGTATCAGTATGGAGGTGTTTCAGTATCCGTATGGAGATGTTTCAGTATCAGTATGGAGGTGTTTCAGTATCAGTATGGAGGTGTTTCAGTATCAGTATGGAGGTGTTTCAGTATCAGTATGGAGGTGTTTCAGTATTAGTATGGAGGTGTTTCAGTATCCGTATGGAGATGTTTCAGTATCAGTATGGAGGTGTT
Organism: Sebastes umbrosus; assembly: GCF_015220745.1. Classification (NCBI taxonomy): domain Eukaryota; kingdom Metazoa; phylum Chordata; class Actinopteri; order Perciformes; family Sebastidae; genus Sebastes; species Sebastes umbrosus. Next base: position 35,439,942 of record NC_051275.1, read on the forward strand.
TCAGTATCAGTATGGAGGTGTTTCAGTATCAGTATGGAGGTGTTTCAGTATCAGTATGGAGGTGTTTCAGTATTAGTATGGAGGTGTTTCAGTATGGAGGTGTTTCAGTATTAGTATGGAGGTGTTTCAGTATGGAGGTGTTTCAGTATTAGTATGGAGGTATTTCAGTATCAGTATGGAGGTGTTTCAGTATGGAGGTGTTTCAGTATTAGTATGGAGGTGTTTCAGTATTAGTATGGAGGTGTTTCAGTATGGAGGTGTTTCAGTATCCATATGGAGGTGTTTCAGTATTAGTATGGAGGTGTTTCAGTATTAGTATGGAGGTGTTTCAGTATCCGTATGGAGGTGTTTCAGTATTAGTATGGAGGTGTTTCAGTATCCGTATGGAGGTGTTTCAGTATGGAGGTGTTTCAGTATTAGTATGGAGGTGTTTCAGTATCAGTATGAAGGTGTTTCAGTATTAGTATGGAGGTGTTTCAGTATCCGTATGGAGGTGTTTCAGTATGGAGGTGTTTCAGTATTAGTATGGAGGTGTTTCAGTATCAGTATGGAGGTGTTTCAGTGTGGAGGTGTTTCAGTATGGAGGTGTTTCAGTATCAGTATGGAGGTGTTTCAGTATCAGTGTGGAGGTGTTTCAGTATCCGTATGGAGGTGTTTCAGTATTAGTATGGAGGTGTTTCAGTATCCGTATGAAGGTGTTTCAGTATGGAGGTGTTTCAGTATGGAGGTGTTTCAGTATCCGTATGGAGGTGTTTCAGTATGGAGGTGTTTCAGTATCAGTATGGAGGTGTTTCAGTATCCGTATGGAGGTGTTTCAGTATGGAGGTGTTTCAGTATCAGTATGGAGGTGTTTCAGTATTAGTATGGAGGTGTTTCAGTATCAGTATGGAGGTGTTTCAGTGTGGAGGTGTTTCAGTATCAGTATGGAGATGTTTCAGTATCCGTATGGAGGTGTTTCAGTATCCGTATGGAGGTGTTTCAGTATCCGTATGGAGGTGTTTCAGTATCCGTATGGAGGTGTTTCAGTATCAGTATGGAGGTGTTTCAGTATCCGTATGGAGGTGTTTCAGTATCCGTATGGAGGTGTTTCAGTATCCGTATGGAGGTGTTTCAGTATCAGTATGGAGGTGTTTCAGTATCAGTATGGAGGTGTTTCAGTATCCGTATGGAGGTGTTTCAGTATCAGTATGGAGGTGTTTCAGTATCAGTGTGGAGGTGTTTCAGTATCCGTATGGAGGTGTTTCAGTATTAGTATGGAGGTGTTTCAGTATCCGTATGGAGGTGTTTCAGTATGGAGGTGTTTCAGTATTAGTATGGAGGTGTTTCAGTATCCGTATGGAGGTGTTTCAGTATGGAGGTGTTTCAGTATCAGTATGGAGGTGTTTCAGTATCCGTATGGAGGTGTTTCAGTATGGAGGTGTTTCAGTATCAGTATGGAGGTGTTTCAGTATTAGTATGGAGGTGTTTCAGTATCAGTATGGAGGTGTTTCAGTATGAAGGTGTTTCAGTATCAGTATGGAGGTGTTTCAGTATGGAGGTGTTTCAGTATCCGTATGGAGGTGTTTCAGTATGGAGGTGTTTCAGTATCCGTATGGAGGTGTTTCAGTATCAGTATGGAGGTGTTTCAGTATCCGTATGGAGGTGTTTCAGTATCAGTATGGAGGTGTTTCAGTATCAGTATGGAGGTGTTTCAGTATGGAGGTGTTTCAGTATCCGTATGGAGGTGTTTCAGTATCCGTATGGAGGTGTTTCAGTATCCGTATGGAGGTGTTTCAGTATCAGTATGGAGGTGTTTCAGTATCAGTATGGAGGTGTTTCAGTATCCGTATGGAGGTGTTTCAGTATCAGTATGGAGGTGTTTCAGTGTGGAGGTGTTTCAGTATGGAGGTGTTTCAGTATCAGTATGGAGGTGTTTCAGTATCAGTATGGAGGTGTTTCAGTATCAGTATGGAGGTGTTTCAGTATCAGTATGGAGGTGTTTCAGTATCAGTATGGAGGTGTTTTGGCATCATTACAACACTGATGTGAAGCTGAACTTACTTCTCCTCTCCAGTCAGCTGTTTCTCCAGGTCTCTCCGAGGCGTCTGACCACCTGAACTAGAGACAGAAGAGGAAGGAGAGAGAGAGACAGTCTGGTTTATATCATGATGCATTAAACAGAGAATGAAAACAGGAAACAACAAGCACAGGTCACAGATATGAGAGCTTGAATTCAGCAGTGAGTCCACGTTCTGCTGAACTCACTGAAACGGAACTGGTCCCAGTCTGAGTCTCCATGCTGTTATTATCATTCTCCACCTCACGGCAGTTAGTCAGCTATTCAGAGGAACTGCTTCTCCTGTCAATGTGTGAAACCCAAAGTGTTTCCATCCTTTACTGGATGTGTCGTGTTTACCACGCTGGAGTTAACATGGGAGGGTGCAGGTCGTATCCACGACGACCCTCCAACTTTTTATACTCTATGAGGTTTGTTTTGGTTGACGGATACGGAACAGATATGATGTCACAGACTACCACAATGAAAGCGTCAACTTCCTTCTACCTCCACATAGACTCAGATGAAGCAGATATATCCATTCTGGCATTAATACATCTGTTTAGAAATCATAAAAAAATCGTGATACATAGGTGGATCGATATTAGTGAAACATGTCACAAATATGTGAAAAATATCCGAAAATTATTTGTAAAATATCTGAAAAATATCTGACAAATTTATGAAAAATGTGAAAGATGTCCAAAATGTATTAGTAAAATATTAGTGAAAATATTAGGGAAAAATGTCTGACATATAATTGAAAAATATATGAAAATTATAAAAAAATTAGGTGAAAATTTTTTTGAAAAATATCCAATATGATTTGTAAAATATTGATTTTTCTTCTCACCCCTAACAAGCAGCAGAACATGGAGATGCACAAGTAAAGTAAAAGTTTCTCAACATTGTACTTCAGTAGATGTACTTTCTACCGCTGACTTTACACAGGTTACTTCTGAAGTGCAGGAGGGACGACACAGAGACAACGTCTTGCACATATTTTGAGTCTCTTTGAGAAACAGGAGCTCCAACTCAACTATCAAAGAGCCGCTTCACATGATGGTGAAGAGCTTCCACATTCAACGTGACAGAACTTTAACAAGGTACCAGAACAGAAACCTGCCGGGGAAATGAAGTGTGAAGAGTATGGACATGTACACTAAACACACCGCAAGCTTCAGGCGTGTGAGAGGCATTACTAGAGGATGACAGAGACAGAGAGTAGTCGTTGTTAGGAAGGTCGGTCTTTAAGACATCACATTCAGCAGCTCCGACCACAGAGTCCGTATAAAACCCAAACTAAGAGAGAGTTCAACCCTTCTTAGGCTGGAGGGAAAACCCCCAAAAGGGCTTTACTTTATGAGATACCCCGACCGCAGGTAGAACAAACACATTCTCTGAGGTCTCCTACTTATCAAATGGATTATTGCATAAACATATTTTACTGCAAAAAAGCAGTTAAATTGACAGATATTGTGACACATCCCATAAATAAAACTCATGTGATTTCATAATGCAAACTGGGATTGATCCCAAATTTGGTTTGATAGTGGACAGGGGGTTCTCTAGATATGTGAATATAACAATGCATTGACGAAATACAGAACTACAAACACGAGTACAATAAGCGTAAATATCAAATATGAAAGTCTATGATGAATGTATACGTTTACTTTTAGGCAGCTTTGGCTAAAAATATCTGAAGATTCTTAGTAAAATATGTGGAAAATATCCAGAAAATGTGTGAAAAATGTCTGAAAAATATCCCCAAAAATGTTAGTTAAATATGTGAAAATATTAGTGAAACATATCTGACAAATATGAGAAAAAATTCCGAAAAACATTAAAAAATTGTTAGTTAAATATGTGAAAATAGTCCCGATAAATATGCGAAACATTTCCATAAATATCCCAAAAATGTTTAGTTATATATGTGGAAATATTAGTGAAAATGTCCGACAAATAATTGAAAAATATCTGAAATTAGTAAAATATGAGAAAAATTTCTGAAAAATGTCCAAAACATATATTGGTTAAACATGTGAAAATATTAGTGAAAAATGTCCGACAAATATGTGAGAAACTTTGTTGTGCTTTGATCAACCTCTGGTCGGGGTATCTCTAGTTCTGGGGTGTCTTCCCACCAGCCTCTCTCTCTCTCTACATCCAGTCAGTCTGAGTTTAACAGAACTCAGTCTAGATGCAGGACTCGCATGCAATTTAGTGACTGAACCTGATTGGTGGAGAGAAGACGTCGGGTTCCTCCGCCCTCTCCACCTTCTGAGGTTGACTGGGAGGGAGGAAGAGGAGGAGGAGGAGGAGAGATGAAATGGACGGATGAAGAGGAATGAAAGAAGAAAAAGTGAAGGTAGAACTAAAAGGACGGGAACAACATGAGATGAGTGAATGAACAGAATGAAGCACTGAGGACAGTAAAAAGGGAAAAAGATGTGGATGAAAACAGTCAGAGGCGACGGGTACAACCTCAAACCTCCCAACACCTGAGCAACGCCATCATGAAGCTGGACCCTCATATACGATACTTAGAGTGAACCATAACACACATTTAATGAGCTGATAACAGTCGAATCAGGTCATCAATAATGATTGAGGGACGCCAACGCTTTTCTGGACTGGAAAACTAATTCAGCGTCCAAGTTGAAGAGTATTTTCCCATCATGCAACTGTGGGCAAGAGGTTTTTTTTAATTGTCGATTAATCTGCTGATCATTTTCTCCATTAATTGATCAGTTGTTTGGTCTATAAAATGTGGATCAGTGTTTCATAAAGCCCAAAATAATCGATTAATCGTTGGAGCTCTAGCGGCTTAATGGAAGTCTGAATCATTTCATTTTTCTTCTTCTGGGAACAAAACTACTTCACATGTAAATAAAACATCTGAATTATTCTGGTTTTATCTCTGATAGTCGTTCTTATTGAAGGGAAACATCAATATAACAGCTGATTCATGACTGTTCAACAGTAGTGTACGTGTGCCTCCAGATGGGTGACAAACACACAGAGGACAGCAGACATGTCAGTAGTTCAGGGTTAGTTTAGTACTTTAGTCGTTGTCTCTGAGGCATCTGCTGGTCCAGGTCTCTCTGCTGACGCTCCTCTCTCGTCATCCCCTTGTAGTTGGACGTCAGGCCGAAGATGGGCCGCGACCACTCATCTGAACAGACGACAGAGATCAGTACAGACACTTCAACACCTCGTTACTGACGAGCTGCTGATTCAGAGGGAGAGGGAGAGGGAGAGGGAGAGGGAGAGGGAGAGGGAGAGGGAGGTCCTTACTGATGAGCTTGAGAGCCAGGTCTTTGTTGGATCGAGACTCTTTGGGATGTTTGTACAGAAACATGACGGAGCGTCCGATGCCGCTGTGCTTCAGAGTCTCCTGACTCACGCTGGGCAGCTGCAGGGAGGAAACACACAGACAGACAGTCAGACGCTGAACTATATAAACTGCATCAACTGCATCAACTGCATCATATCCACGGAGCCCCAGAGAGAGCACATACAGATGACTGCGATGGATATATCTGTGACTTATTGACAGTTTAGCATTTACACCAATGCTTTCACAGGTGATTTGATATACTAAATAAATATTTATGTGGAAATGCCCCCCCAAAAAATATAAAAAATGTGAGAAAAATGTCCAACAAATTAATGAAAAATGCCCAAATATTATTAATAAATTAGGTGGAAAAAATAGTAAAAAATGTGAAAGATATCTAAAAAATATTAATAAAATATGTGAAAAATATTGGTGAGAAATATGTGAAAACACAGTGAAACACTGAATTACGTCTGCCTTCCTCCTGCAGCAGCAGCGTCTGTACTCACTTCATGTAGGATCCTGAGTAGCTCCTCTCTGATTCGGAGAGCAGGAAGTGATTTATCTGGAAGAGGACTGATCCACTCTTTAATGGCCGACATCACGCCGCTGTCGATAAACGTCTCCTTCAGGTCCTGTCTGAGGGACAAACATCACAAGTTAAACTAAAACTGTAGTTCGCTTCATATTTTGGACAGACACTTAGCTTTAAGTTGCTCAATATTCTTTCTGTCACATTAACAATGTTACACCTATTTACAGCATTTACACCAAAGCTTTCACTGGCAATTAGCATAATAAATAAATAAATAAATAAATAATGTGAAAAATATCAGAAACATGTCTGTCAGAAAATTATTCATAAATTAGGTGATAAGATTTGTGAAAAATGTCAGAAGAAATGTGAAAAATATCCAAAAATTAATTAATTTGGTAAAAGAATGTGAAAAATGAGAAAAATGTGAAAAACATCTAAAAAATATTAGTAAAATATGAGAAAAATATCCAAAATGTCAGAAGAACACCCCAAAATCATTAGTCAAATATGTGAAAATATTAATGAAAAATATCCGAAAATTGAGAAATTAGGTGAAAACATTAGTGGAAAAAAAAAAAACAGAAATATGTGAAAAATATCCAAAAATTATTAGATGAATTAGGTTAAAATATTAGTGAAAAATATCTGACATATAATTAAAAAACATCTAAAATTATTAATAAATTAGGTGAAAGATGTCAAAAAATGTGAAAAATATCACTAAATTATTATCAGTAGTTTACCAGGAACTGTGTTTGAGCGAGGTTTTATAGATGATACTGATTAATGGAGGTATGAGATATTATATTAACGATAAGAGCTCTTACTTCTTCAGGTGCATGACGACGTGCGGCAGCAGGGTGAGTTTCTTCAGCGCCGGCTTCTTCTGACTGTTCAGAGTTCGGTCCTCCTGTTGAAACATCACACCGTCAGTAAAACAGGAAACCACCAACCAAAAGAGTTCAGCGAGGCTTTTATTTTGACAGGCAGACCTCCGCGGCCTCGTTCATCTTGCTGATCATGGCGCTGACCACGTCGTCGGCGTCGCTGATGAACGTCCCTCCATCGCGGTGCCGCCTCTTCCTGCTGTTCAAGGCTTTCCTCTTAGCGAGCATGATGTCGAAGTCGGACATTAAACTGGTGCTGAAGACACACAGAACACGTTAGATCAGACATGTGGCTGAACTGAAGACGTCTATAAAGAGACTCGTCCTTACTCTTGGCCGCTGCGGTCGACTCCTTCATCGGAGTCGGACTCCTCCTCCACCTGCTGCTGCTTCTCCTTCAACTCCTTCTTGTCCTCCAGGTCCTCCTGGTTGAAGCCCTGCAGGAGGACGAACCACACCGTTTACCTCCGTAACGTCTGCAACAAGTGAACGGCAGTCGTCGTGTTTCTGATGAGTCGTACTCACCGTGAACTCCTCCTCCTCCTCGTCCCCAGACTCTCCGAAGATGTCTGCGATCATTTTCCTGGAAGAAACAGAGGTCAAAGGTCACATCAGCAGCTTTCACATCTGACTTTGGGTTCAAATTAAATGCACTGAATGTCCCCAAGAAGGGACGAAAAAAGTCTTTAAAAAGCTGTTTATATATATATATATATATATATATATATATATATATATATAATATACCCATGTACGTGTTGACTAGCGTTAGATATCCACAAAGTCTGGGTGACTAGCTAACCTTTAAGGTTCACAACATCAGGAAGACCAGACTCAACCTTTCAGGGCATGCAACACAACTCCCAGTACAAGCTTAGCGAGTTAGAAATGTCCGACAAAAATGTGAAAAATCACCAAAAAATAAAATAGTAATAAATTAGTAAAATATGTAAAAATATTTGTGAAAAATTACAGAGAAATTATTAAAAAAATCCAAAAATGATGAGTAAAATTTGTGAAAAATATCCAACACATTTGTGAAAAATCAACAAAAAAATAAATAATACCAAATTAGTAAAATATGTAAAAATATTTATGAAAAATGACAGAAACATTTGAAAAATATCCAAAAGTTATTAGTAAAATATTGTGAAATCTATTTGAAAAATTTCCAAAAAATGATTAGTAAAATGTGTGAAAATTATAAGTAAATAATAAATATGGCTCCCGTTCATTCCTATGAAAGTTGGGAATGGAAGAAATTATTAATAAATTAGGTGAAACATTATTAACAAATTAGGTGAAAAAATCTGCAAAAGATTACTGAAAAATGTGAAAAACATCTGAAACTTTGAATAAATATGAGAAACATATCCCAAAAATTTCCAACAAATGTGAAAAATAACCAAAAAATAAAATAATAAATAAATGAGTAAAATATGTGAAAAATACCTGAAAATTATTAATAAATTAGGTGAAAAAAAACATGCAAAGAAATGTCAGAAAATATTTGAAAAATATCTGAAAACCTTCAGTAAAATATGAGCAAAATGTCCAAAAATTATTAGTAAATAATAAATGCAGCTCCTCGCCCGTCATCTGAAAATAAAACTGAAGCATCTGAAGTTTAAGAACACAAAACTAAAGAACACAGAGAAACAACACGCAGTACACCCAGTACTCCCAGTAGCCCGAGTACTCCCAGTACTCCCAGTACCCCCAGTACTCTCAGTACCCCCAGTACACCCAGTACTCCTAGTACCCCCAGTAGCCCCGGTACTCCCAGTACCCCCAGTAGCCCCGGTACTCCCAGTACTCCCAGTACTCCCAGTACTCCCAGTACCCCCAGTACTCCTAGTACCCCCAGTAGCCCCGGTACTCCCAGTACCCCCAGTAGCCCCGGTACTCCCAGTACTCCCAGTACTCCCAGTACCCCCAGTAGCCCCGGTACTCCCAGTACACCCAGTACACCCAGTACACCCAGTACTCCCAGTATATTCCGTATCAGCTCTTTACTGCAGCTCTGTGATATTTCCACCGACTTTAACTTCAGATTACTGAGATGAAATATTCTTCATCCGGTATTTACTCCTCCTCATCGCCGTCTCCAGACTCGCTGTCGCTGCCGAACAGCGCCTTCTCGTCCTTCTTCCCCGCCGCACCCTTCGACCTCTCGTCGTCCTCGCTGCCGCTGTCCGAACCCAGCTCTCTCAGTTTGGCTGCCAGACTCTTATCGGGACCGACCGAGCCGCCGTCGCTGTCCGAGTTCTCATCATCCGACACCGCCCGACTCCTCTTCACTGCTGAGGAGAAGAAACACTATGAGGTAAACGTCTGGCTCACAGCCGGCGATGCAGTTCATCCCAGAGGTGTCGGCTGGGTCATTTAATACCAGATAAACCAGTTTATCAGTCAAAACAAGCAGCAACAACAGACAACCACCGGCCGAGTATTTAGTGCTATAAATGAAGTCTGAGAGGGTTTCTGATCAGGACATTTGTAGGCAGTAAAACTCTTTTCATTAGTTTTTATTCTGATTTATAAAAAACACTTTCAGGTTTTAAATATGCACAAAGTGTTAGTTCACTTTGACAGTTTTATTATAATCTACTGAGTGGTTAAAACCTGCAGCAGAGTGTGTTTGTATGTAACTGCACTATTTAATAGGGCCGTCCTCTTCGACCAAAGAAGTTGTTATTCCACTAACACTCATACGATTTTGTCAACTAATCGATTCATTGATTTAATCGACCGATCTGTAAAACTGACTTTCACATAAAATCCCACTTTAAATCTGGTGTTTACCAGAGATGTGCTCATTCGTTTCTTAGAAATACTGTAAGTAGGGATGTTAATAATTAACCGTTTAACCGTTAACTGAGGTTAAGCATTTTAACCGATCAACGCTATCGGTTAAAACAGTTAAAAGAAATGTTAATCATTAATTAAAAAGCTGAGAAAAACTCGTCACTTAAAGGAGAGAAGCTGGTCCACCTCAAGAGAGTCTGAGGAAGTTACAGATACAGGAAGTCGGCTTCCGTCTATAGCTCGCTTGAGCAGAGGAGTTGTAGCCTCGTAGCATTTATTCACCGACAAATAAACTGTACACACACTGTCTGCTACACCTACACCACCACCGACACACACTGTCTGCTACACCTACACCACCACCAACACACACTGTCTGCTACACCTATGTTCACAGCTAAAACACCACCGACACACACTGTCTGCTACACCTACATTCACAGCTAGAACACCACCAACAACACACCGTCTGCTACACCTACGTTCACAGCTAGAACGCCACCAACAACACACCGTCTGCTACACCTACATTCACAGCTAGAACGCCACCAACAACACACTGTCTGCTACAGCTACGTTCACAGCTAAAACACCACCGACACACACTGTCTGCTACACTTACGTTCACAGCTAAAACACCACCGACACACACTGTCTGCTACACCTACACCACCACCGACACACACTGTCTGCTACACCTACGTTCACAGCTAAAACACCACCGACACACACTGTCTGCTACACTTACGTTCACAGCTAAAACACCACCGACACACACTGTCTGCTACACCTACACCACCACCGACACACACTGTCTGCTACACCTACACCACCACCGACACACACTGTCTGCTACACCTACGTTCACAGCTAAAACACCACCGACACACACTGTCTGCTACACTTACGTTCACAGCTAGAACACCACCGACACACACTGTCTGCTACACCTACACCACCACCGACACACACTGTCTGCTACACCTACGTTTACAGCTAAAACACCACCGACACACACTGTCTGCTACACCTACACCACCACCGACACACACTGTCTGCTACACCTACACCACCACCGACACACACTGTCTGCTACACCTACGTTCACAGCTAAAACGCCACCGACACACACTGTCTGCTACACCTACGTTCACAGCTAGAACGCCACCGACACACACTGTCTGCTACACCTACGTTCACAGCTAGAACGCCACCGACACACACTGTCTGCTACACCTACGTTCACAGCTAGAACGCCACCGACACACACTGTCTGCTACACCTACGTTCACAGCTAGAACGCCACCAACACACACACCGTCTGCTACACCTACGTTCACAGCTAAAACACCACCGACACACACTGTCTGCTACACCTACATTCACAGCTAGAACGCCACCGACACACACTGTCTGCTACACCTACGTTCACAGCTAAAACACCACCGACACACACTGTCTGCTACACTTACGTTCACAGCTAGAACGCCACCGACACACACTGTCTGCTACACCTACACCACCACCGACACACACTGTCTGCTACACCTACGTTCACAGCTAGAACGCCACCGACACACACTGTCTGCTACACCTACACCACAACCGACACACACTGTCTGCTACACCTACGTTTACAGCTAAAACGCCACCGACACACACTGTCTGCTACACCTACGTTCACAGCTAGAACGCCACCGACACACACTGTCTGCTACACCTACGTTCACAGCTAGAACGCCACCGACACACACTGTCTGCTACACCTACGTTCACAGCTAAAACACCACCGACACACACTGTCTGCTACACCTACGTTCACAGCTAGAACGCCACCGACACACACTGTCTGCTACACCTACGTTCACAGCTAAAACACCACCGACACACACTGTCTGCTACACCTACGTTCACAGCTAGAACGCCACCGACACACACTGTCTGCTACACCTACGTTCACAGCTAGAATGCCACCGACACACACTGTCTGCTACACCTACACCACAACCGACACACACTGTCTGCTACACCTACGTTTACAGCCAAAACGCCACCGACACACACTGTCTGCTACACCTACGTTCACAGCTAAAACACCACCGACACACACTGTCTGCTACACCTACACCACCACACACTGTCTGCTACACCTACATTTACAGCTAAAACGCTACCGACACACACTGTCTGCTACACCTACGTTTACAGCTAAAACGCCACCGACACACACTGTCTGCTACACCTACACCACCACCGACACACACTGTCTGCTACACCTACACCACCACCAACACACACTGTCTGCTACACCTACACCACCACCGACACACACTGTCTGCTACACCTACGTTCACAGCTAAAACACCACCGACACACACTGTCTGCTACACCTACGTTCACAGCTACAATGCCACCGACACACACTGTCTGCTACACCTACGTTCACAGCTAGAACGCCACCGACACACACTGTCTGCTACACCTACACCACCACCGACACACACTGTCTGCTACACCTACGTTCACAGCTAAAACACCACCGACACACACACACACACGGTCTGTCGGAAACTCGCTGAAGTTATGCCGCCGTATGTGTGTGACTACGGGGAGCACGAAGCTACCAGCAGAGCTACAGATCTTAATGTAACACAAACACACACCGTTTGTTGGACAATTGCTATCGTTCCGCCGGGCAGACACACAGCTGACAACCTGCTAAACTAAACTAAATGTGCGGTGGAGACTTTTACTGGGAAAGTGGCTGCATGTCCGCGACACTACACGCAGCATCGTAGCTGCTAAGTTAACGCTCCCAGACGGTGAACTGGGGACTCAGTTGTTTGTTGTGCTCATGCTCTGCAGTTTATAATCGGTTAACGAGGGTCGGTTATCGGTTAAGAACATTTTTCAAAATTAGCATCCCTAATTTTGTTGTGTAATTGCTTTGACTTGTCTGTCACTCGACATCACTGTAAATGAGGGCAACCTCAGTGAACTTTCGAGTTTAAATAAAGGTTAATAATACATCATTTTATTGTCATTTTTTCTCTTTATGTTTCTTGGCTGTTTCAGGACTTTGTTGCTTTTATCTTTTTATTTTCTCCCACTATGTTTATAGTTACGAATCAAAACACCAGATTGGTTGTACATGAAAACTCTTTCCAGGGAAGATAAATATTCTTCCATCATCACAGTGAGATTTCCCTCCGGGATCTCCACGGCAACCAAACAACTGCTGCTGCTCCCCTGAAGGGTTAAACTCTCTCAGCTGACTCCACCTCAGCTGGAGGTCTGAGCTGGACTCAGGTCATCTTACCTGGTTTGTCTGCCTTCTCCTCATCCTCATCCTCACTGTCTGACAGGATGGCCTTCTTCCTCTTCACTGCAAACACACACCAGAGCACACAAACAATATCTCAACATGTTCGCTCATCCACGATAATAATAATAATAATAATAATAATAACCTGGCTTCTCGTCCTCGTCGTCACTGTCATCTTTCTGCTTCCCCTCCTCCCCCTGCTGCTCTCCATCACTTCCTGCTGCAGCCTTCCTCCTCCCCGCCTCCTCCTCCTCACTGTCAGACTGCATCACAGCCTTCCACTTCCCTCTTCCTCCTCCTCCCTCTTCCTCCTTCTGTTTCTCCTCCTCCTCATCAGAGTCTGTCTGCGCTGCCTTGCGTCTGGCAGGCGTCTCTGTGTCAGAGTCACTGTCAGCGTTGGACCGGCGGCCGGAAGGCGCCGCGGGTTTGGTGGCGTCCTCGTTCTCCGAGTCGCTGTCTACGGCTGCTTTTGGCCTCTCGGCCGCCTCCTCCTCCATGTCCGAGCTGCTCCCCCTGCGTCTGGCGTGAGGCGGCGAGCTTCCCCCCTCCTCGTTATCCGAAGCTCTACGTTTGACGGGCGGCGACTCCTCGTTGTCCGAAGCGCTCACCCTGCGTTTGACCGGAGCGCCACCGTCGTCGTCGCTGTCAGCGGGCCTCCGAGCCTCCGCCTCCGAGTCGCTCTTGTCGCTGTCGTCATCGCGGCGCCGGGGGGCCTCACCCTCTGAGTCGCTGTCGGCTCCTCTGTGCCCCTCGTTGTCGGAGCCGCTGGCCGCCCCGCCGGTCTCCGTGGCGCGGGTGGCGTCTTCGTTGCTGCCGTCGTCCTGTTGAGATAAACAACAAAGGCGTGAGAAAAAGTAGAAACATCCTTTAGAGCAGCAGAACAGTCACTGTGTGACTCTTCAGATTTATCTTGAAGCTTCACAAATATTCTGGTATATTCTAGTGTTGAACTAACAACAAGCCTTTTGTTGTGAGGGGCTTTAAAAATAACATAATAATGATGATAATAATTCCTAGTTGGGTTCCTCCATTAAATTCAGCCCATTTCCTCCACTGAAATCCATCCCAAAGTAAGAGAAGCTGTGATGTATAAAGATGACATGCTGAGCTGGTATCGAGGCCTCAGTCTGACCTCAGATTGATGTCCGTCGCTCTTCGCCTCCTCGCCGTCTGACGCCGGGTGTTCATCCTGAACCGGAGTGCCGCCTCCGTCATCTGCAGAACACACAACAGGTCAGTGACACACTTCAGCATCTCATTACACTTATTACTGATGTCAGACACCTGCAGAGAGCCAGGAAACAGGACAATAAACGCGGTTTGTGTGTCAGAGACTAGACATGATGGGAGAAAGTAGAGCTGAGAATCTGGGACCTGGAGACGCCAGGAGGACCTGCAGAAACCTGATTCTGGCTCAATCTAAAGCAGCTCAACTGGGTCTGAGGTGTGGTTTTCAGCGTGGACTCTGATAAGGTGTTCTTCTACACTGTAATGCTTTCAGGAGGGACAATCCACTTAAAAAAACAGAAAGATCTCAGGATCTCCTACAGTCTGCACACCAAACTCCATGCAGGAATGTTAGGTTTTAACTTGGTTCACAAGTAAATAACACATGGTGGTAAAATATAACGAGAAAACATTATGAGATATAATATTTAGGTCTGTTTTTCAATCCGGCGTGCATTCATAAGATAAGATATCTGGTTTTGTATCTTATTTCTACCCAATACTACAGAATCAGAGTGAAGCTTTAAATCAGCTCAGTGCAAACCGACAGGAAGTGACTTACTGACGGATTCACGACAGACTGGAGCTCCTGTTTTAACCAGTTATGAACATCATCCACTAAACTCTGTTAAAGCACAATATGACAGATAAGCAGGGCGGTAACGCGGCCAGCTCAGGAAGCTCACATCACACGCATACCTGGTTGTTATTCACAAACTGCTGACCCAAAACAATCACACACAACAGGCTGCTAACAGGCTAACAGGCTGCTAACAGGCTAACAGGCTGACAGGCTGCTAACAGGCTAACAGGCTAACAGGCTGCTAACAGGCTAACAGGCTGCTAACAGGCTAACAGGCTGCTAACAGGCTGCTAACAGGCTGCTAACAGGCTAACAGGCTGCTAACAGGCTAACAGGCTAACAGGCTGCTAACAGGCTGCTAACAGGCTAACAGGCTACTAACAGGCTGCTAACAGGCTAACAGGCTGCTAACAGGCTGCTAACAGGCTAACAGGCTGCTAACAGGCTAACAGGCTAACAGGCTGCTAACAGGCTGCTAACAGGCTAACAGGCTACTAACAGGCTGCTAACAGGCTAACAGGCTAACAGGCTGCTAACAGGCTGCTAACAGGCTAACAGGCTACTAACAGGCTGCTAACAGGCTAACAGGCTGCTAACAGGCTAACAGGCTAACAGGCTGCTAACAGGCTGCTAACAGGCTAACAGGCTACTAACAGGCTGCTAACAGGCTAACAGGCTAACAGGCTGCTAACAGGCTGCTAACAGGCTAACAGGCTACTAACAGGCTGCTAACAGGCTAACAGGCTAACAGGCTACTAACAGGCTAACAGGCTAACAGGCTGCTAACAGGCTGCTAACAGGCTAACAGGCTGCTAACAGGCTAGCAGGCTAACAGGCTGCTAACAGGCTGCTAACAGGCTGCTAACAGGCTAACAGGCTGCTAACAGGCTAACAGGCTGCTAACAGGCTAACAGGCTAACAGGCTGCTAACAGGCTAACAGGCTACTAACAGGCTGCTAACAGGCTAACAGGCTAACAGGCTGCTAACAGGCTAACAGGCTAACAGGCTGCTAACAGGCTAACAGGCTACTAACAGGCTGCTAACAGGCTAACAGGCTAACAGGCTGCTAACAGGCTAACAGGCTAACAGGCTGCTAACAGGCTGCTAACAGGCTAACAGGCTGCTAACAGGCTAACAGGCTGCTAACAGGCTGCTAACAGGCTAACAGGCTGCTAACAGGCTAACAGGCTACTAACAGGCTGCTAACAGGCTAACAGGCTAACAGGCTGCTAACAGGCTGCTAACAGGCTAACAGGCTGCTAACAGGCTAGCAGGCTAACAGGCTGCTAACAGGCTAGCAGGCTAGCAGGCTAACAGGCTAGCAGGCTAACAGGCTAACAGGCTGCTAACAGGCTAACAGGCTAGCAGGCTAACAGGATGCTAACAGGCTAGCAGGCTAACAGGCTGCTAACAGGCTAACAGGCTAACAGGATGCTAACAGGCTAGCAGGCTAACAGGCTGCTAACAGGCTAACAGGCTAACAGGATGCTAACAGGCTAGCAGGCTAACAGGCTGCTAACAGGCTAACAGGCTAACAGGATGCTAACAGGCTAGCAGGCTAACAGGCTGCTAGCAGGCTAGCAGCTAGCAGGTCGTGTTTACCGGACTGGTTCGCGGACATGAAGTCGTCCTCTCCGTTCATCCTCCTCGGATGAAGAACGGTTGAGATTCAGAGCGGAGCACCGAGCAGCTCTCCGTTAACGTTAACCTGTAGTATATAGTGTTTATAATAATATCAGAGCGGGAGAACTGACCCGACCAGAGCAACAGCTAGCTGCTAGCCCGAGAGCCAAAACGGAGTCACTCCCGTCATTTACGCATGCGCCAGTTTTTCAATAAACTTTATCAACACGGACACAACAGTTTACAATAACATCAGATCCATGGGGGATTTATCTTTCATATGTTACAGACTCAGATGTAAACAGTGGTGGAATATTCAAGATTGCAGAGTTTTATTTGCCATTTGCTCCTTTAAGAACATTGTAATTCTGAGCAGTTTACACCAAGTCAGCTTTAAGAAAAGAAAAAAGGTAGAAAAGGCACAAGGTAATTACAGAACAAAATAAGTAGCACAATAAATAAATCAATTATTGAAATATAAAACTACCCTCTGCATAGGAACGATACCCCACAATACAAATATACAGTAAATATATATTTATATGCTCCATGACCATGTTTAAAGAACTTGTAACTCTCAAAATAATTTAAAAAATAAATAATTAATATATTTCAGAGAATTCCACAGTGGAAGGCAGCTTATTGCACAGCATTACAGTCCATTCAGTTCAGGTGTGCTGTGTGTCAGTAATGGTATGGAGGTGAGGTGTATTTGTGTCCCTCTTTAACGTCCTTTACCACCAGTCTGATTGTAGCTGGAAGCAGCTGTTGTGAAACCAGAGGTGCTCTGTGAGTGCAGATGCTCTCTGGCCTGTGGTGCCTCAGGTTGTGTCCTGATGAATATAACGGAGTACATTAATTTGAGGTATTTGTACTTTACTTGATTATTTTCTTTTCATGCCACAATACTTCACTACGTTTATCTGACAGCTTCAGTTACTTTACAAATGACATGTTTATACACAAAACACATGAAATTACAGTTTAATCAATTAACTAATTGAAAGAAAATGAATTGCCTACTATTTTGATAATTAAAGTATTTTTTATGCAAAAAAAAACAAAACATTTCATGGTTGCAGAGTCCCAATTGTGCTGCTTTATAATTATATAGTAATAAATTATATAATATATATATATATATATATATATATAAAATATATAATAGTACAGCAGTCACAGTTGAACACTTTAACTACATTTTACTGATTATACTGACATACTTTTACTGAAGGGACATTTTTAATGCAGTACTTTCACTGTAACAGAGTAGTTTTACAGTTTCATACCGGAGTGAAGACAGATCACAGATTAAAGGTTTTATAGTTTAGTTGTCTTCTGATTCACCATCTAGTTCTAATCTGTGTTAACTGAAGCTCTGAGCAGCAGCAGAAGGACCTGCAGTATCTCTGCTTCACACAGCGCCAGTGAAGCAGCCTGACACTGAGAGAGCTTTATAAAACCTGACTAACAGTCTGAAATCACTTTCTGCATTTATTAGAATGATTTGTCTTTTTATGATCTGTTATTTCCCCCGTTAACTTTTATTAATGATTCTATTAAAGTCAGAGAGAGAAGGAGAGTCTGTCTGTCAGCAACAAACACCTTTTACATCCTTTATCCTCATTCAGTCACATGAGGCTGATGATTCCTGAACGTCGGTTTGATATGAATTACATCATTTACATGTTTATAACTGGTTCAACTCACCCCGCTCTCCCCTACTGGCTGTTATACAATCTCTCTCTCTCTCTCTCTCTCTCTCTCTCTCTCTCTCTCTGTCTCTCTCTCTCTCTCTCCTTCACCAACTCTCTCCCCCTCTCTCTCTCTCTCTCTCTCTCTCTCTCTCACCCTCACCCTCTCTCTCTCTCTGTCTCTCTCTCTCTCTCTCTCTCCCCCCTCTCTCTCACCAACTCTCTCCCCCCGCTCCCTCTCCCCCTCTCTCTCTCTCTCTCCCCTCTCTCTCTCTGTCTCTCTCCTTCTCTCTCTCTCTCTCTCCCCTCTCTGTCTCTCTCCTTCTCTCTCCCTCTCTCTCTCTCTGGTGACTTCCTGTTTATTCAGTTTTTTACTTTCACTTTGTCCCGTTGTGTCTCAGATGTTTCCTCCAGGTTAAACTTTTGGTAAGTGACCCTTTTCAGTGCTGAATGCCTCTCAGCTGATCTCATGTTAGTTTCATCAAACTGTAAAAAGCTGTGTTGAAGAGTTTATATATATATATATATATATATATATTAGGGCTGTCAATGTATTAAAATAGTGAATGCTGATTAATCTCAGATTAATGACAGGTGTTTTCTCTGTTCTAAATGTCCAGAGTGCATCTCTCCCAGCAGGGTGGACTCTGCTATGGATCAGTGTGAGGAGGGAGTCCCCCCCTCTAAAACCACTCAGAGCAAAACTCAGAGGTGAGATGACCATCTCTAACTGTCCACCATCATTATTCACACTCACTGTCACACACTCAACTACTCTATATGGTTATAATATTAACTACTGACTACTGAATGGTTATAATATTAACTACTGACTACTGAATGGTTATAATATTAACTACTGAATGGTTATAATATTAACTACTGAATGGTTATAATATTAACTACTGAATGGTTATAATATTAACTACTGAATGGTTATAATATTAACGACTGAATGGTTATAATATTAACTACTGAATGGTTATAATATTAACTACTGAATGTTATAATATTAACTACTAACTTTATTAGTGAACAAAGAGTCAACAACTGATTAGTCAACTAATCAACTGAGAGGAGACGGTTTCTTTCTTCGGATGAAGTTTTGATGAACAGGAGAACGTTACTCATCACTGTCTCTGTTTGTGTCAGGATGCAGCGACAGAAACCAGACTCTCCTGGACCAGATCGTGGATCTGAATCTGGACCTGAACCCAGCTGTGTGTCCATGAAGAGTGACGAGTCTATGGGTCAACCTATCTACTTTAAAGTTGGTCAAGCTGCTGATGGAAGGTAATAATTTAAAACTGAACTTTGTTATCTGACACTCTTGATAAAAAGAATCCGGTCTTGGTCCAGAGCTTCAGAGTCTGTTGTAGGACTCAACAATAGATTGTTTCAGCAGTGACATCACAGTGTTCACCTGTACAGTCACCTGTCAAACAATTCAGTGTTATAAAGCAAATTAGGCTCAACATGTTAAACTAAATCAATATGTGTTTGTCTTTGAAAAAGACTGTTTTGAGTTAACTTCAAAGATGGAAGCTGCTGGTTCAAAGGTGATGATATTGATATCAGGATTAATAAACTGGGTGAAGAGATTAATGAACTGTGAGCAACAGGGCTGATCCGATCCGATGGAAAGGTATCAGCACCAATACCGACCTGATTACCTGGATGTCACGTAGACATGATGCATTAAAAACGGTTCTCTCTTCTGCTCGGTTTATTTTCTGTGGTGATTTAATGTTCAAAGCTACTGCTGTCCATGTAGAAAGTGTCATCTCTCAGTGGCTGCATGTCTCTTCATGGTCCGTGTCAGAGTTGAGAAGTCAGGTAGCTGTTAGCTCTGTCTCTCAGTGTAGCTGACTTCATTCCCAAAGGACTTTGAGTCGGTTGGAAATCCTTCACTTCTGAGTGTAGAGGGAGTTAACGTCTCATCAAGTGAAGAGTGTGAATCTGAGTAGTCAGAATCACATTGGCTGAATGACTGTGGTGGGGAGAGACCTTCTAATCTAACACCTAACTATTTATTTTTTCTCTGAGCAAAGATCTACTTCTGCTGAATGCAGGTCTTCTAAGTAATGCATCATTTTCTTGTTAGCTGTCTGAACTTCATGGAGATGAGCATTTTGCGTTCTTAGGGAATCTACCTCCTGTTCCAGGGCTGCTTCACTCTGAATGGCAAGGCTGGTTTGCCTGTGAAAGATCAGTAGCAAGCATTTTAACAATGGGTCTTTGGATGTGGTCTGCACATCACACCTGTCAGTGAGTAGAGATTATATTTCTTTCCTGAATCAAAGATGGCAGCCGGGACATCAAACACAATGGTCTCTTTGTCTTTCGGAGCACATGTGCTCAGTAAGAACAAAGGGTTGTGTGATGTGGTAGTTTGAGACTCTCTGAATGTGTATGTTTGTGTTTATACCAATTCAGTTTATGTATGTGATCTTAATATGTGGTGGATAATGTGGTGGGTTAGAAAAGAGTTAGTTAGCATGCAAGACATTTTGTCTGTGTGGAGCATAACTAAAGACATCAAATGTGACAAAGCCAGTTACCCAAATATCCTGACTACAACAATATCACTACAATAAAACTCAGTGAATAGCATTAAACCAAATCAATGCACGTACAGTCAAAGAAGTGGAGGTTAAACAGTCTTGCTTAGTCATGTGCAATTTATATGCTAATGCTGTGCTAAGGTAAGCCCAGTTACTTTACCCAGTGGAAGAGAAAGGAGTTCTTTGTTAACTGGCGATTCCATCGGTTAAACATGGAGAAGCCGGGCTGTGGAAAATTCTGGTTCCAGTCAAAAGATTCAGTCATTACTGTATTCAGATCCAATTGTGTAGATTGGAGGGAAACTGGTCCGGTCCTTTGTTCCTGCAGAGTTAGCAGCTTGGTGCTAACTTGCTTTGTTCCTTCTTTGGTTTTGTCCTAGATGGATTTCACAGATAGGTGTGAATGGGTCATCGGTCAGTAGCCATGGTTACTGAGTCCATGGGTGGAGTTAAGGACTCAAGGACCCTGGGAAACGCAGTTCAATGTCTTTGACACCATTTTGAATGGCGAGTCTGAATGGTGGTTTTGAGATATACCCAACGGTACACTTCATCTCATCAGCAGTGGTGTGATCTTTCAACATTGGACACCCTCTCCCAGGTGACCCAGCCCACCTTGATCAGACACTATAGATCACTTCCTCTGATCCATCACCATCTGGATCGTTCAACAGCCTCTGATGTGATGCTGATGACTCGATGATGACCAGCCAAGTCTCTACATCCAACATCCACAGTTACACAGCAAGTTTTCCATCCCTGCCTCTGACACAGCTCTAAGATCTCCTGACATTAGGTCCTCTTTCTCTTGTGGGACCCCCCAGTAGGACGCTTTCAGGCCTTAGTAATGTTGGTGTTTTTATACCGCCCACTCTACCTCCTGAGCCACAATTTCCATTCTGCCGTCATCTCAGAACACCTTTAGTTAGCTGCAGATTTAAGTCCTCAAATGTTCTTAAACTTGATGTTTTTCTCCACAGAGTTCATCAGGAGAGCTCAGAGGGCCTCGGTGGTCAGTCTGCCCAGCAGCATCAAACAGACCTGGACTCCATATTTATGGTGTGTACATGTACAAACACACATTTCACTATTAACTACATCAACCACACATTAAATGCTAAACTACCAATCAGGTCCCAACAGTCTCCATGCTGCTCTGTTCAGACCAGCAGGCCTTCAGACTGACAGATGAATCACATGTTGTGTTCTTTAAATTAAATGTTAAGTTATCTTTCTGTTCCAGCTGCTGGAGGACAACATCGGCACTTTTGTGAAGAACGAGTTGAAGAAGATCCAGAAGGTTCTGAGTCCAGATTACCCAGAATGCTTAGAGAGTCAGAGGGAGGATGAGGAGGTGTTGGACGGTGAGGATGAGGAGCAGAGGAGGAGCAGC
This sequence comes from Sebastes umbrosus, assembly GCF_015220745.1. NCBI lineage: Eukaryota > Metazoa > Chordata > Actinopteri > Perciformes > Sebastidae > Sebastes > Sebastes umbrosus. The sequence continues at coordinate 35,461,963 of NC_051275.1, forward strand.
AGAGAGGCGTTTCTGAAGATCACACTGAACTTCCTGAGGAGAATGAAGCAGGAGGAGCTGGCTGACTGTCTGCAGAGCAGTAAGAGGATTTTAACAGATTTAACATGATGGAAAGAGGAAATGGAGACAACATGGGAGAAGTTTACATTTAAAACTCTGCTGTTAATATGCTGCACACATCTTCATCAGATCAGAGGCTGTTTGTCCTCCACTGATGAGCTGAATAAATCTGATGGAGGAAAAACTAAATGTTTAGATTCTCTGATCTTCTGTAGGATCCACTCACTGGTTTCATTTCTTGTTTGTTTATTCAGGAACTGTTGCTGCAGTGTGTCGACGTCAACTCAAGTCTAACCTGAAGAAGAAGTTCCAGTGTGTGTTTGAGGGGATCGCTAAAGCAGGAAACCCAACCCTTCTGAATCAGATCTACACAGAGCTCTACATCACAGAGGGAGGGACTGCAGAGGTCAATGATGAACACGAGATCAGACAGATTGAAACAGCATCCAGGAAACCAGACAGACCAGAAACAACAATCAGACAAGAAGACATCTTTAAAGCCTCACCTGGAAGAGATGAACCAATCAGAACAGTGATGACAAAGGGAGTGGCTGGCGTCGGAAAAACAGTCTTAACACAGAAGTTCACTCTGGACTGGACTGAAGACAAAGCCAACCAGGACATACAGTTCATATTTCCATTCACTTTCAGAGAGCTGAATGTGCTGAAGAAGAAGTACAGCTTGGTGGAACTTGTTCATCACTTCTTTACTGAAACCAAAGAAGCAGGAATCTGCAGGTTTGAAGAGTTCCAGGTTGTGTTCATCTTTGACGGTCTGGATGAGTGTCGACTTCCTCTGGACTCCCACAACAACAAGATCCTGACTGATGTTACAGAGTCCACCTCAGTGGATGTGCTGCTGACAAACCTCATCAGGGGGAAACTGCTTCCCTCTGCTCGCCTCTGGATAACCACACGACCTGCAGCAGCCAATCAGATCCCTCCTGAGTGTGTTGACATGGTGACCGAGGTCAGAGGGTTCACCAACCCACAGAAGGAGGAGTACTTCAGGAAGAGATCCAGAGATGAGGAGCAGACCAGCAGCATCATCTCCCACATCAAGACATCACGAAGCCTCCACATCATGTGCCACATCCCGGTCTTCTGCTGGATCACTGCTACAGTTCTGGAGGAGGTGTTGAAGACCAGAGAGGGAGGAGAGCTGCCCAAGACCCTGACTAAGATGTACATCCACTTCCTGGTGGTTCAGTCCAAAGTGAAGAACATCAAGTATGATGGAGGAGCTGAGACAGATCCACACTGGAGTCTAGAGAGCAGGAAGATGATCAAGTCTCTGGGAAAACTGGCTTTTGATCAGCTGCAGAAAGGCAACCTGATCTTCTATGAATCAGACCTGACAAAGTGTGGCATCGATATCAGAGCAGCCTCAGTGTACTCAGGAGTGTTCACACATATCTTTAAAGAGGAGAGAGGACTGTACCAGGACATGGTGTTCTGCTTCGTCCATCTGAGTGTTCAGGAGTTTCTGGCTGCTCTTCATGTCCATCTGATATTCATCAACTCTGATGTCAATCTGATGGCAGAAGAACAAAAAACCTCCTGGTTGTCCAAAGTCTTCAGAGACAAACCTGATCCAACACATCTCTACCAGAGTGCTGTGGACAAGGCCTTACAGAGTCCAAACGGACACCTGGACTTGTTCCTCCGCTTCCTCCTGGGTCTTTCACTAGAGACCAATCAGACTCTCCTACGAGATCTGCTGACACAGACAGGAAGTAGCTCACAAACCAATCAGAAAACAGTCCAGTACATCAAGAAGAAGATCAGTGAAAATTCCTCAGCAGAGAAAAGCATCAATCTGTTCCACTGTCTGAATGAACTGAATGATCGTTCTCTGGTGGAGGAGATCCAACAATCCCTGAGTTCAGGAAGTCTCTCCACAGATAAACTGTCTCCTGCTCAGTGGTCAGCTCTGGTCTTCATCTTACTGTCATCAGGAGAAGATCTGGACGTGTTTGACCTGAAGAAATACTCTGCTTCAGAGGAGGCTCTTCTGAGGCTGCTGCCGGTGGTCAAAGCCTCCAACAAAGCTCTGTACGTGGACACATAACTATCCACATTAAATGTTGTTTTTCTTTATTCAGAAACAACAACCATTGTTTGTAATTGTTTCTTATGTATTGCTGATTCTTCTTCAGACTGAGTGGCTGTAAACTCTCAGAGAGAAGCTGTGAAGCTCTGTCCTCAGTGCTCGGCTCCCAGTCCTCTAGTCTGAGAGACCTGGACCTGAGTAACAACGACCTACAGGATTCAGGAGTGACGCTGCTGTCTGCTGGACTGAAGAGTCCACATTGTAAACTGGAAACTCTCAGGTTGGTGTTCAGCTATTTTAAAATTAAGACTCTTTGAGCTGTTATTTACTTTTGATTTAATCATTTTAGGTTACCTGGCTGTAACCTCTCAGAGAGAAGCTGTGAAGCTCTGTCCTCAGTTCTCAGCTTCCAGTCCTCTAGTCTGAGAAACCTGGACCTGAGTAACAGTGCAGATTACATGTTGAGACTTTTAAGTCCGTTTTATGATCCTGTATTAAATGTGGCAGCAATATCGTACTGAAGGGGTTTGCTGACTCAGGAGCTCGTCACCAGTATAGACACAGAAACTTTACTTGGAAATAACAACGAAAAACTAATGGTAATTTGTAAATACAAATAATATTTTATGTATTTATTTCACTGTTAATTATAATATTTCTTAAAAATAAAATCATTCTTAACTCTTAGGTTAAATTCATTATTTCCATGGACTTAAAATCAGTGTTTTAAGTGATGGCCGTGCTGCCTTCAAGGCCAAGTGACCTCTAAAATGATGAAATTCCAGGTCTGTTCACTACACAGAAACTTGACGTGGATATATAAAGCCCAGTTTAATTACAGTCCTTTAATGATATTAATCTGTCGATTTTAAACAGAATAAAGGAAGTGGTCACTGCAGTCAATTAAATAGCAAACACATGACCAACATGCTGCCCTGTTAATGCACTGTATGATGATGTAATGTGTTTGGTCGTACCTATTGTTGCTGTCGTGATTCAATGTTGTCTTGTTCTGTGTTGGATGCTGCTATTTGACCCTGTCTTCACTAGGTCTCACTTATAAAAGAGGTTTTAATCTCAATGTGACTTCCTAGTTTAATAAAGGTTATATATATAGTCCAATGTGTGGTCTAAAGAGAATAAAACCCCAACACTAACGAAACAAGTCATCGGTGAGAGTTGGATTGTAGATCAACTAATAAATGAAGAGGTTTTCTTCAGGCTCATTACAACAGTCCAGTACAATGGCTCTATTACTGCTGATGTCACACCAATCAGCATATTGATCTCACCCTCCATCTTACCCTCACTCATCACCAAGACCCCAAAATACTCTTCACATGGGGCAGTGACTCACTCCCAACCCTAAAGGACCAATACACCACTTTCTGGTAGCGTGCTATGGCCTCAGTGTTGAAGGTGCCCCAGTGTTCACTGGAGGTCACAGATAAATTCAGCCTTCAGAACATCCTCATCACCGAAAGACAGAGATGCAATCCTGAGGCCATCAGGACATCCCCCACCCCCCGGCTACCTCTATATCGTGTTGCTGACCACAACTCCAAGCAGCCTCCTCCACAACAGAACTAATTTTAATTTAGAGAGTTTACACTGTGTGTTTGTGTGTGTTTAGTCTGTCAGGCTGTCTGATCACAGAGGAAGGCTGTTCTTCTCTGGCCTCAGCTCTGAGCTCCAACCCCTCCCATCTGAGAGAGCTGGACCTGAGCTACAATCATCCAGGAGACTCAGGAGGGAAGCTGCTGTCTGCTGGACTGGAGGATCCACACTGGACACTGGACACTCTCAGGTATGGACAGATGGACAGACAGAAAGACAACAGCAGCTCTCTGTCCCTAACTGAGGAACTCTGGTTCATGTTTAATGGAGGATCTGAGTGAAGCTGTATGAAGTTGATTATGACTGTTTCCTCCTGCAGGATGGACCATGGTGGACAGCAGAGACTGAGACCTGGTCTGAGGAAGTGTGAGTGTGTTTTAAGTTTGATTTATTTATTTTATGCCAAAAGGCTAGTTTTCAACTGTTGTCCGTCAGCCTGATGTTAAATTAGTCTTTAAAACACGACAACATGTAAAATTAGAACCAGAGAAAGCAGAACATGAACCGCTGAACAGGATAAAACAGGATAATGTGATCAAAGCTCTGTCTTCTACTATGGAGGGATGGAGGACGACCTGAAGAAGTGGCCTCAGATAACCTCCACTAGCATATTTAGCTACGTTATTGACTCCGTTGCTACAGACGGTGAAGTGATGAACAATCTGAAAAGCTCTGAGGCAGATCAGTACTTCCACAGTAACAAGGTTTAGTTATTTTCTACACAGATAACCGTACTTAAACTAACTGTAGTCTAATGCTGCCCTGCACTCCGTCTCATAAACTGCCTTACATTATAAACTGTACAGAAAATAGTTAAAGTAACTGGCTGTCATTAAACCAACGCTACAATGCTGAGTCCTCCCTACACATGACATCATAGCTGATGTCCTCCTGGCTCTGCTGTCAGTCCTTTGAGGACCTGACGTCTCTTCTCCGCTGCTCTTTATAGCCCAACCACAAAGTAGGATACGAGTTTTCCTCCGTTGGCTTTTAGTCCACTAAATGAGATGAGCTCACATAACGAGGGTTTATGGTGGTCTCTTCTAGTTGAGGTTTCTCAGCCACATTCTTCTGGATTCCTCGTCTGTAGGTCGGCGATGGAAACTGTTCCGTTGGTCACAACAACAATCCCTTTTTGTTTGGGTGCATGTTCAACACACTGTTGTTGAAGCCACAGATTTAGCTCTGTCTGGTTGTTAGTACAGCCGCTAACAGCACAACAAGTACCAGAGCTCCACAAGGACATTTTAGAAAATGCTAATTTAACGTTAGTTATAATAATAATAATAATAATAACAATAATAATAATAATAATAATAATAACAATAATAATTATAAATTGGACTTATATAGCGCCTTTCAAGAAACCCAAGGACGCTTTACAAAGAGGGCACACAAAATCATACTGATAAATAAAAACAAAAGGAAAGAAAACAACAAATCAAAACAGGAGCTAAGTCATTAAAAGGAGTGATGTGTAGGAAGAGTTAGAGGTCAGAGGTCTTGATGAACAGGTGGTGCTGGAGGTGCTTTTTGAAAGTGTCCAGGGATGAAGCATTTCTGATCTCAGAAGGGAGAGAGCTCCGGAGGGCGGGGGGGGGCGCGACGCTGAAGGCTCTCAGCCGGGTTTGGGGGGTTGGAGGATCGTAGTCTCTGGGATGGAGTGTAGAGGTGGAGAAGGTTGGTTAGGTACTGGGGGGCATGGAGGGATTTGTATGTGAGAAGGAGGAGTTAATAGTTGATGTAGGACTTGATTGAAGATGGATGAGTGTCGGGGTGATGTGCTGCCAGAGCCTAGTGCGGGTCAGAACCCTGGCAGCTGAGTTCTGGACGTACTGGAGCCGGTCCAGGGCTTTGCTGGGTACCCCGGACAGGACTCCATTCCAGTAGTCCAGACGGGAGCTGATGAAGGAGTGGATGAGGGTCTCTGCCACGGAGTTAAAGATCTGTTCAATATAAAGCAGCATTTGCTTTAGAAGATTAGCCTCTATGGATAGCCTCTATGGTTAGCCTCTATGGATAGCCTCTATGGTTAGCCTCTATGGATAGCCTCTATGGTTAGCCTCTATGGATAGCCTCCATGGTTAGCCTCTATGGATAGCCTCCATGGTTAGCCTCTATGGATAGCCTCTATGGTTAGCCTCTATGGATAGCCTCCATGGTTAGCCTCTATGGTTAGCCTCTATGGTTAGCCTCTATGGTTAGCCTCTATGGATAGCCTCTATGGTTAGCCTCTATGGTTAGCCTCTATGGTTAGCCTCTATGGATAGCCTCCATGGTTAGCCTCTATGGTTAGCCTCTATGGATAGCCTCCATGGTTAGCCTCTATGGATAGCCTCCATGGTTAGCCTCTATGGATAGCCTCTATGGATAGCCTCCATGGTTAGCCTCTATGGTTAGCCTCTATGGTTAGCCTCTATGTTAGCCTCTATGGATAGCCTCTATGGATAGCCTCTATGGATAGCCTCCATGGTTAGCCTCTATGGTTAGCCTCTATGGATAGCCTCCATGGTTAGCCTCTATGGGACTACCTAGCTTACTGCTACCTCAGCAGAAGTGAGGTCCATAATCATGTCTTCAGTAACGCCCCGACAATAAGGAGGATAACATGCAGACAATGAATGCAACACAATGTCCAGCAGACATCAGCACAGTCAGTTGAAACATGACAACATAGAATCACATCATGTTACAGAAGTGAAACCCAGCGGAGGCTAGAGGACTGAACATATTCACTCAAGTCAAAGTACAATGACTCTGTGATGTTCAAAGGTGTGAACGTTGTGCTGAATGTGAGCTCTTTGGTGGAGCTAATCAGCGTTTTAGAAAGCAGATGGTTCAGAGCTGCTTTGTGCTGCAGTGGAAGATGATGAGCCAGTTTTATTAGTGAGACTTTATTCAGTACTGGATCATCAGCTGTCGTCCTCGGGTCCACACCGGGACCAACAGCAGAACACCGTCCACATGTTGACTCTCATGTTGAGGAGCTGTTCATGCTGTTACAACTGGATTGTTGAGTTTCTAGTTAAAGGTTGTTAAACGTCATTCACAGTTGAATATCAGATGTCACTTTTCTTTCACTGATTGTCAGTAGAGTTGTTAATAAATCACCAGATGTTGACCTGCAGCTGTATTGTGTCTTCTTCTCTCCATCAGATGTCTGTCAACTGGAACTGGACACAAACACAGTACACAGAAAACTCAAACTGTCTGACAACAACAGGAAGGTGACACATGTGGAGGAGGTTCAGTCATATCCTGATCATCCAGACAGATTCATCTCCTGGAATCAGCTGCTGTGTAGAACTGGTCTGACTGGTCGCTGCTACTGGGAGGTCAAGTGGAGCGGATTGGTTGAGATATCAGTGAGTTACAGAGGAATCAGGAGGAGAGGAGACAGTGTGTTTGGAAGGAATGATCAGTCCTGGAATCTGACCTGCTCTGGTGGTCGTTACTCTGTCTGGCACAATAACAGAGAAACACCCATCACCTCCTCCTCCTACTCTTCCTCCTACTCCCCCTCTTCCTCCCCTGGTAGAGTAGCAGTGTATGTGGACTGTCCTGCTGGCACTCTGTCCTTCTACAGAGTCTCCTCTGACACCCTGATCCACCTCCACACCTTCAGCACCACATTCACTGAACCTCTTTATCCTGGGTTTGGGGTCTGGTTTCCTGGTTCCTCAGTGTCTCTGTGTCCTCTGCAGGTCTGAGTGTCTCTGTGTCCTCTGCAGGTCTGAGTATCTCAGTGTCCTCTGCAGGTCTGAGTGTCTCTGTGTCCTCTGCAGGTCTGAGTGTCTCTGTGTCCTCTGCAGGTCTCAGTGTCTCTGTGTGTCCTCTGCAGGTCTGAGTGTCTCTGTGTCCTCTGCAGGTCTGAGTGTCTCTGTGTGTCCTCTGCAGGTCTGAGTGTCTCTGTGTCCTCTGCAGGTCTGAGTGTCTCTGTGTCCTCTGCAGGTCTGAGTGTCTCTGTGTGTCCTCTGCAGGTCTGAGTGTCTCTGTGTCCTCTGCAGGTCTGAGTGTCTCTGTGTCCTCTGCAGGTCTGAGTGTCTCTGTGTGTCCTCTGCAGGTCTGAGTGTCTCTGTGTCCTCTGCAGGTCTGAGTGTCTCTGTGTCCTCTGCAGGTCTGAGTGTCTCTGTGTGTCCTCTGCAGGTCTGAGTGTCTCTGTGTCCTCTGCAGGTCTGAGTGTCTCTGTGTCCTCTGCAGGTCTGAGTATCTCAGTGTCCTCTGCAGGTCTGAGTGTCTCTGTGTGTCCTCTGCAGGTCTGAGTGTCTCTGTGTCCTCTGCAGGTCTGAGTGTCTCTGTGTCCTCTGCAGGTCTGAGTGTCTCTGTGTCCTCTGCAGGTCTGAGTGTCTCTGTGTCCTCTGCAGGTCTCAGTGTCTCTGTGTGTCCTCTGCAGGTCTGAGTGTCTCTGTGTCCTCTGCAGGTCTGAGTGTCTCTGTGTGTCCTCTGCAGGTCTGAGTGTCTCTGTGTCCTCTGCAGGTCTGAGTGTCTCTGTGTCCTCTGCAGGTCTGAGTGTCTCTGTCCTCTGCAGGTCTGAGTGTCTCTGTGTCCTCTGCAGGTCTGAGTGTCTCTGTGTCCTCTGCAGGTCTGAGTGTCTCTGTGTCCTCTGCAGGTCTGAGTGTCTCTGTCCTCTGCAGGTCTGAGTGTCTCTGTGTCCTCTGCAGGTCTGAGTGTCTCTGTGTCCTCTGCAGGTCTGAGTGTCTCCTGTGGACTGAAGTCAAAGTTCAGTGTGTTCACCATCACACTCACTCAAACCCAAATCCTTCATGTGTCATCTGTTGATCATCAACATTCATCATGAACTCTTCTCTCTCTTGAGTCATCCTGTAATGTAATGAATGGGATACAGTCATATATTCAATATTTCATCTTTCTAATGTTTCTAAATGCTTTTAATAAAATCTGTAGTTTTCTTTGGTTCATTTGATCACTTTCATCATTTC